>NC_051232.1:3037189-3194689 GCF_015220715.1 Pygocentrus nattereri | reverse complement strand
GTACGAGTCTCTGGAGGAGCTGAGTGCTGAGGTTAAGCTGAAACATTTGCTGTGGGATGCACTGGAGGAGTGGACCAGCCTGCAGAACACCTGGTTGCAGGTCAGTCTCGCAGTCTCACACACATACACAGGCGTTTTCCTGGTTTCAGTCCAGATTTGTAGGTATCAGGATGTTCATGACCATTATCATTACCAGTGGCATGAACTACTAAAAATGCAGCTAAGTAGCTTTAAAGCTGCCTGTTGTATCTGGGAATCCAACTAAGCCTCACAGGAATTTGAAAAGAAGGTCAGTTAAGATGAAAACATTACAATGAATGGTGGCAAGTTAACTCTTAAGTTCTCCTGGAGTTTCTGGTTTCCAAAGCAAATCTTTAAATCAGTAATTATTAGGCCATTTGATGTTTTTGTATTATTTGATTTAACCCTCTTCAGTGCCAGAGGTGAAGCAGATCTACCTGCTAAATGTAAATATTTAAATTTGCCTCCCTGCTTACATTTGTTTGATCAGATGTGAAATCTGTAACAAATCTGTGTGATGCTGCTGATGGTGAGTAGTTGGAGTTCAGACTCTGGACATTTATGTAGTTGGAAACTGATCTTTAAAGTGTGTAAATATTTTTTCTTTAGTATATAATCACCTGTACTTGTGTTTTTCATTTGTGTCTTCTTTAGCTTATTATGAGCCCTTCATATCTATGAATGGAGCACTTCCATTAGGGGCCACCATGTCTATTAACAGTAGCACAGAATGGACAAACCAAACACTGGCCCTAGGGATGCCTTTCACACTTTTACGTTGAAGCAGCAGCATGAATTGTGGACTGATTGGAAGACGTAGAAAGAAGAGGAATCAGTGATCATTGCCATTTTGTGGTTTGAGAAGTTTGTGAACCCAAATTTTGACAAGTTGGGGATCATACTTATTGTTTAGCTCAATAAACAAAAACAAAAGTGGGTGAATCCTCATCATCAAATAAGGAAAAACATGAAGAAGCGAAAGGAAATCGGGACAGTCGACAGAAGAAAACCTGACGGGCACTGTAGATTCTACTACGCGCTTGAAAAGGGAGGGGTGAGGGAAGGCTGTTCAGTTGGGTGCAGTCAGCAGCCTCAATGCTAGATACCACTAAATCTTACACACCACACCTTTAATAGAGATCCATTAATAAAAGGAGTTTCTCAAAACCAACTAGCAAGCATCATAAATAATCTGGGCCTAGTTTCGCAAAAGCATCTGTGCTAAGAGAAGTGGTCTACTCTGAGAGAGAGAGAGTTCACTGTGATGCTTGCTTTACCTTTTAAGAACCACCTTTGTGCCTAGATGCTTTTGAGAAATCCAAGAGTTCTCATGATGATCACTGTTTCATTTGCTTTTGCATTTGCAGAGTAAGTTTGATGAGCTGGACCCAGAGCTGCTGAGTGCTCAGGTGAATAAATATGGAAAGTATGTGAACCAGCTGGAGAAAGGTCTTCCGCCCAACAGCGTCGTACCTCACCTTAACGCCACCGTGGACTCCATGAGGGAGAAGGTGGGCGAAGCTTTCTTGTTCTTTGTTCTGAGTTGGACTGAATAAGTGACCCACAATGAGTCCAGTGAAAGACAGTTGCACTCATTGGCTTATAGGGATACTCATGTAGTATGGCATTTGGGCCGTAATCAATTACCAGTCCAAGGTTTTAATTATTTGTCATTCAAATTAGTGACCCAGTGAACCCCTCATTGGCATTAATTAGTAAAATCAATCCGAAGTAATTAATATGTCCAAGGCCGCTGTTTACTTTAAGATACAGCAACAAAATGACTTACGGTTTAGTCTGTGCTGTTCAGTCACATGTGATGAATACGTTTGTGCTTTTTCACACTACTTTCTTGATATTTTAGTGCATTTTGAACAGCAGTCACATTTTGCCAATGGCAAGTTTGACTGTGATTTACTGAAAGACAAGATAAGGCAAGATAAGACAAGATAAGATCAAGGAATAGGTTAGCAAAAAAATCTTATATTGTTTTCCACTTACCGTAGATATAGTTGAGCAGCCAAGACATGTTTGGGTCCAAACTTTCCTTCTTTAATGTAGCGTTGGAGCTATGAGGCTAACATTGCTAACAAACACTAGAAGTCAATAGTCACCCAAATCTTTTCCATTAATACATCCCTGAAACTTCTCTCAGCCCTCCTGTATATGTACTGTAGGTCTTCATTAAGGTTGTGCAGACTTGCTGATGTGGTATTATAGCTGAACACTCTGCGGACATTTTAGACAAGATGTATCAACATAAATCGTGTATCTTCAGCTTGACAATTTTTTATGTATGTAGCATCCACATGTCTGCATGGTAATCATGCACACCAAGAGGAGCTGAATTTCAGCATGACACGACTAAAATGGCTATAGAGTAAAGTTTTGGGTATTTTTTTTTTTTGTAGTTCACACTGATTCATACGTTTGCAGTTTCAGCAGGTTATATTTACAGAAAGGATTTTGTTGATTATTGACCTTGTAATTCTAACAGAACTGTATATAAAATATATCTTGGCTGAACAACTTCATCTAGGGTAATTGGAAATGTATGTATTGTTGTTTTCACCAAACCATTCACTAAAACAGAGCTGTGGATAATGTTTGATTATATTACTGCTATGACAGAGATGTAAACAGACCTCAGTGGGATTAAAAATACCTTAGTGAAGGATCAGAGCAGGATTAGCCGATGTTGATCAATTAAATTATGCATGGATCGACTTTAACACCGATGTTCCCACTTGACTGATGTTTTGTTGACTGCTTTTGTTTTTCATTCATGGTTTCTATCTGTGTTTGTCTGTGCATGTGCATGTGTCTTAATGTATGCGTGTAGCTGCCAGTCATCAGTGATCTGCGTAATCCATGTCTGAAAGCACGGCACTGGGAGATGTTGGAGAGCATTGTGGGCTCCAGCCTACTGGAGGAACCTCTTACACTGTATGCCCTTCAGGAGCTGGACATCTTCACCTACAGCCAGGAGATCCAGGAGGTCAGTCAGAGAGAGAGAGAGAGAGAGAGAGAAGCAAAATAGAGGAGGGGTAGATTAGAAAGATGGATGGATGGAAGAATGAATAGATTCTGTTTTATATGACAGAATCTATTACAAAATAGTCAGAACCCGAATGTAGCCTAACAAAATTTCACAGTTGTGACAGACAACATATATATATATATATATATATATATATATATATATATATATATATATATATATATATATATATATATATATGTTGTCTGTCACAACTGTGAAATTTTGTTCTGACTATATCTGGGTTCTGACTATTTTGTCAGGCTTCCGTGGATGTCAGACGCTTAATGCTGTGTGTCTGATAAGATGTAAAAAGAATTTTATCAAGCTGCGTTCAGATTGGGATAAAAATTTAAGACCTGATTAAAGTTCTGATATGGACATTATGAAAATCTGAGACAGTTGGAAAACTTGATGAATAATGAATAATGTGCTAATAGATCTCTGATGTATGGTCTGCCTTTTTGGCCTTTCAGGTATCAGGCCAGGCGTCAGGAGAGGCTGCTCTGGAGGCAGTTCTGAAAAAGGTCAGGGCCAAAGAATGTGGTCATATACTCGTCTCTCTGTGGCTGTCATACCTTTGAACACATAAATGCATATTTTGATGCTGAAACTGCCGTTAGGTGGAAGACTCATGGAAGACAACTGAGTTTGTGGTGCTGTCACATCGGGACTCTAAAGACGTGTTCATTCTTGGAGGAACCGACGAAATCCAGGTGAAGAATACTTTAGAATACTTTACTCTCTCTGCTGTTAATTTAAAAACAGACAGCCTGTTGTCGCTGTCATAACACAACTTTGTATCCAAAACGTGAAAAATAAGTTCATCAACAGATGTTTTAATGGAAAGAAATGTTATGCTTAGTAATTTTGGACCATGCTATTGGTCTGTTCATTATGAAAGGTTTATACAATGTAAAGAACAGCTGGCATCTAGGTTGTACAAACAGTTGGTGGAGATTTTCAAATGAAAATTATTAAATGTGGTTGTGGCTTTTTTCATGTCATATATTGCTCTAGTCCATCTGAATCAAATGATGGATCAATAGCTGATTGTATACTTAATAGAAAACCTACAGATTCTGAAAATTTGGAACAGCCATAGAAAATACTTATAAAAACACAAAGCAGTGATCAACAAATTATGTTTGGCCTGTATTAAATTGAAAATAGTGCACGCTCAAAAACAAGGTTACATCTTTTTTTTTAACAGTATTTCTTCATTTTCGTGGTCTGAAGATACCACTTGACCCAGTTTTAAAGGAAGATTTTTTGCAGACATGTTGAAATAAGCATGGACATCCTTGAAAATGACGTCATCTAGAAGGCAGCATATGTTACTCCCACTATGACACAAATATACACAGACACATTTCTATACTATGAATAGGCAAAGGTGTCTTAGCATTAGAAATTACCCAAGCTCCCATGACAAACCCTAGCTTTTGAACTTTATGCTTCTTTGGCCGTTATTTCCTTAAACAATCTGAGAGGTTGGCATAATATACATTTGCACTGTGCATCTATCAATTTCAGATGAGTTTGAGCCCAAAGAATTTTACAGTGTTTCTGGATGTTGTTGTTGAAATAAAGCTTCTTCTATGCATAGTACAGTCTTAACTTGCATTTGTGCATGCAGGGACAAACGGTGTTTACTTACAACGGTCTATCAAAGTATTCTAGGGCCTATTTGGTAGTGTCTATTATTAAAACATTCTGTTTAACTATTGCCATACTCTATACAGGGAGAATAAGTTATTAATTGTTATTAATAAGTTTTTAAAGTTATAAATATTTAATTGCAATTTACTAATATTGTGACTGCAATACATTTTTTTAATTATCAACCAATTTTTTTCTATTATAACTAAATTATTTAAATTAATAGTTCACAACTACTGTGTTACATGGTTAACTTTCCCTACTGAAGACCGAAGACAATATTTTAAAATAGTCTTAAATTGCCCATGTCCCACTTTTTTTGGAATGTTTTTGTTCAATGTTCAAAATATGCATATATTTACAAAATACAATGAAGTTGGTTACATTACAACATTAAACATCATATCAGTGCAGCGTTTTCATTTAAATACAGGTGGATTTACAAATCATTGCCTTCTGCATTTATGGCATTTTACATCCTTCCCCAACTCGTATGGAACCAAGTAAAGTTGTAAGTAGTAAAGTTGTAAAATGCTCACACAGTGTATGTTTTATATGGGGTGTTTGTGTTTGTGTAGGTGCTGTTGGATGACAGTTCCATCAACATGGCCACGGTGGCATCCTCCCGCTATGTAGGTCCCATCAAGTCCAGAGTAGATGAGTGGCAGAGGTTGCTTGCCCTATCCAGCCAGACCCTGGTAATCAATCTCAGTTCTGAGGTTATATTATTCCCAGTCACCTCCTGATAGAAATGTGACCTGAAACTTTCTTTATTGGAAACTCTCCAAAAAACTCTCTCTAGGACGAGTGGCTGACGTGTCAGAGGAACTGGCTGTATTTGGAGAGCATATTCAGTGCACCTGATATTCAGAGGCAGCTTCCTGAAGAGGCTAAGATGTTCCTCCAGGTGGATAAATCCTGGAAGGAGATCATGAGGAAGGTCAACCGTCTGCCCAACGCCCTACGCGCCGCCACACAGCCAGGTCTGACATAACATTCACAATAAATATGCGTGATATACTCTATAAAGTGCTATTAAGGTTTATTAATGTTACTAAGTAGGTCATAAACACCTTAAACAATATCAATAAATAGTTACAACACAATAAAATTGTGTCCTGTTAATTCTGATAAATATGAATATATGATGAAGCTGACAAGTTCAGTGCTAAGTGATGAAGAACACAAGGTGAGATCAATAACAAGGAAAACCTTAAAGTTTAATGGTATAAATGAGTTCAGTATTTGGTAAACAACAGGTCACTGTTGCTGTTTTTATTTGTGTTTTATAACTGCTTATAATTTTAAGCTGTTTATGACCTAAATAGTAACCTTAACTAAATTAATTTAAACCATTCCAAACACCTTTATTCCCCTCTGTAAAAAATCATGTTACATTAACGTCTATTACAATTTAAGAATGTTCATTTTTAGCTCATTTTTCATTGAATACAATAACAATGATGATCCATGACAAGTGATTCCAAACTTTTGAACAGTAGTGTATATACAGTATATCCTTAAAACCTCATAACAATTCCCTCCGTGCTGTAAACACAGCCTACCTTGTCTAACACCTACTAGAAACAGGTATCGGAAGAAAAGTGAAAGCACTTTTCAAGATTGTGCCTGTGGTGAACTTGTACATAAATGCTAATAAGTTGCCTGACGGTCTGACTGGAGTGCAGAGAAGTGCTTCTTCTGAAGTGTTGTATTGAATGTTTTCATGCCTCAGGGCTCCTGGAGATCTTCCAGAACAATAATGCTCTACTGGACCAGATTCAGAAATGCCTGGAGGCCTACCTGGAGTCTAAGAGAGTTGTCTTCCCCAGGTCTGTACACACACGGTTCCTTTAATGTAGTAACAGCGTGTCATTGTCCCCTTCATGTTTAACGATGACAAGATCCAATCTGAGGTCAGAGGTCTTTCATAGACTGGTATTGAGTTGCAGTACAGCAAAAGTCAGAGACCATCTTTCATTTATTTTATTTTCACGTTTTTTTTTGTCGGAAGCCTCAAGAGAAATGAAGAAAAATACATTGTAATGTATGTGAAGTGCACACTGTAGACACTATGTGGATTATCTACGAAAATACTTATAGCAGATTGGAGTCAGATTAAATAATCCGTTTTGAGATCTGAGGAAAAAGCTGTTATCTTCATTAACAGATGTGAGATTCATTCCTCATTTTTCATGCAGGTTCTACTTTCTGTCTAACGATGAGTTGCTGGAGATCCTAGCGCAGACGCGGAACCCTCAGGCTGTGCAGCCACACCTGAGGAAGTGTTTCGATGCAATCTCCCGGCTGGAGTTCGCCGTGCTGCCCCCCGCCACGCCGGCTGAGGCCGAAGGAGAGAAGCACTACAGCAACGACATCCTGGCCATGATCTCACCTGAGGGAGAGAAGGTCTGCTGACCACTGATGTCATGTGAAATGTGCACACATGGTTTATGAAGAGCTTATTAATAGGAGAGGGAGAGAAAAAGTATAGAGAATAGTAGCGCGATTCTTCAGGTGTAACAATAAATAAACAATAAATAATACTGTATCTAGGGGCCTGTATAATTAGCCATTGTAAGCATGATAGCCACAGATTGACAAAATCATTCTTGATTGATTGAATCTTTAATAATCCAGAATGCCCTGTATTTCAAAAAGTGTCTTATTCATGACTTAATAACTTATTCTTGCTCCTAAAAACGGGCATACTTAATATCATTTGAAGAAAATGTAAGAAACGTTTAGTGTCTAGATTACGAAGTTAAAGCCAACATTATTTTTGTTATTATTTTAAAAATGGAATAAAATCCAGACTTTTCCACAGTGTATATGATAAATCATACTTTTATCGTTATCTTGATGTGAGTTTTCATGCTTGACATGTAGTTAAGAGGTGCGGTGACACAATCAGATTGCTGAAATAGTGTTACCTGCGCTGGACGTGAACCCTGCACTCACCATTCGCTCAAACAACCAATTACAAAACACACACATGCACAGCTCAAAACTACCTGTCCTGGAATACTAGCCTGAAAAAATGCTTAAATATTTTGTGTTTTTATTACATTACATTCAATTTTCTCTTCTCATTGTCATTGTGAGCCACAAGTTTCACTGAAAATTGCATTTCATGTCCGTGTCATGCAGCCGTAATACATCACTAAACTACTGCTGCACTGTAAAGGAAAGGACATTTAAGCGTATCTGTGTGTTCTCCGTGTGTATGTGGTTTGTGTGAGCAGGTGATGCTGGGGAAGGGTCTGAAGGCACGTGGTAATGTGGAGGATTGGTTAGGAAAAGTGGAAGAAGCCATGTTTTCCTCTCTCAGACGGCTCAGCAAAGCTGCCATCACCGACTACCAGGGCAAACCACGGGTGGAGTGGGTAGTGGCTGGACACCCCTCACAGGTGTGTTTTAGGTCATCATATAAAACATCTAGGAATGTCAAATGATTTGAATAATTAATTACAATCGATCACATTGTTTGTGTTAAGTGCACACATTTGACCTTATAGCTATATGAGTAGACAAACTCATTTATTTTATTCAGAAATTCAGGACATTATTTTAATTATATATACATGACTGGTTTTATTGAGATAGATATCCATAGAACTTACCTTTCAAAAGCTGTATTTGAACATGAGGGCTGCAATCGCAGAGTTATAACAACATACAGTGTGCAAGCAGCTGAGCTTTAGCCAGCACTACTACTGATGGAGTCAGACCAGAAATAAGCATCAACAGTGTTAAAACCATGGTATGGTTAATCATGGTACGGTGCTCTGTAGGTGGTTCTGACCATCTCCCAGCTGATGTGGTGCAGGGACATGGATAACTGTCTGGAGGGAGACCATGACCACTTTCAGGCCCTGCAGCAGTTTGAGCTCACCAACTTCGAGGTGCACATCTGCAAAAAATCACTTTCCGTTCTTTATTGTTGATGATAGTTACTTGCTTAGCTTACTCTATGTGTATGTGTGTACGTGTGTGTGCGTGTGTGCATTTGTGTGTGTGTACAGAGGCTGAATGCTCTGGCTGCTCTGGTGCGGGGAAATTTACCCAAAATTCATCGGAACATCATCACAGCACTCATCACTGTGGATGTCCACGCAAGGGACATCGTCACTGAGCTGGTCAAAGAGGGGGTGAGCAATATGTTTCTCTATATTTTGTCATATATTGAAACATATATTGAGGAAATCAATTCAAGTCCGGTTTTTAGAAATCAGACATGGGGAAATAATTGCAGAAAATAAAGTCGATTTGTATGCATGGACACAGAGAATCGTGAGAATTTCATTTTTGCTAGAACTTTGAGCATAGGAACTCATGGGAAATTCAATTTAGTGTGAATCCTAAGTGGAGGAAATCATGGAAATATAAGTTTTTGAATGATACACGGAGGAATTTCTTTTAAACAGCAGCAGCAAATAGAGTGATGAGAAATGAAGTTTTCTGGATTCATAGGCATATGGGTTTAGGCAATCATGGGCAGAATGAATCACAGGAAATCAAGGAACCACGGGCAGAGGGAATCACATACAATGTAACGCTGCTTGATGCTTTATTTCCAGACATATTGTTATTATATTATAATGAGTATTTTATTCACTGCACCTCTGCGTGTGCCATATGGTGCAGTGCTTTTGTTCAGCTCTTTATAAAGGCCTGTTCTTTAGACTATATAAATTATGTGCGCTCACACAGGTCGACTCGAGCAGTAACTTTGAGTGGCAGAGGCAGCTGCGCTACTACTGGGACGTGGATCTGGATAACTGTGTGGCTCGCATGGCTCTGTCTCAGTACATCTATGGATATGAATACCTGGGAGCCTGTCCACGCCTGGTCATCACCCCACTCACGGTGACAGACGATATCCTTCAAAAGCTCAGAATCAATTCTCATAGAAATAATTGTTATTTTTATTGTCACCATTTATACCATGTAGAACCTAGGCAGAAGGTGTTTGTAGATGTTTTATTCAATATTTTAAAAAATTAAGAAGAAAAAGGAGATTTTAAACGATAAGAATTTACTGTGACGGTTTGTGCCTGTACTACTTTTGAAGTACAAGACTTTCTGGTTATTCATTAATTATAGCTACATTCTGGATATTTACTTTATTACTTCATTCTCAGTTTTATACAGCTTTATCGATCGTTATAGGAACATCTACAGCTCTGCTCCTCATTTTAAACACATTCCAACATTTCTTAGTTTTTACTGCTTCCTACTAATTGTTTGAGACCAGTGAAGCTGTAGAGTAACTAGCATCTTATTTCAATCAATTTATACATGTATGTTCAACAGAATTGTATTTATAAAGTGGACAGACAAATCTGATTGATTCAGCCATGTAAAAGGCTGTTGTGCTCAACAATGGTCACTGACATCAACATATCACATAAACATTCAATCTCCATCCTGTGGTCCATCCTAACTAAATTAATTACATTTATTCTCGAACAAGCTGTTTGCAGTCATTTTTAATAATAAATAGTATTATTTTGTGCATTTTATCTTGTTATATGTTGTCACTATTTATTAGAGCCATACATTATGAGAGGGTATGCATTACAGTGAGTTTACTGAAGGTAGTAGTTTGTATAGAAAACATCTAGCATGTTTTGAGAATGCTGCTATTGCCAAGCAGCTACGGTCTGCTGGAGGAGAACAAGACATTGCCCACCGTTGTATATTGCAATCATTTCATAACTTTGTTTTTGTAATATAATGATGAAACCATCATAATATAGCAGTATGTAAAGCTGAAACCATCTTGTAAGTAGTTTTTGCAAATTACATTACCACCTCACCACTAATGCTCATTACAGCTAGTGCCTCTATGTGCTTTATAGATAGCATCACTCTGTTTCACACATTGGTTTCCCACAGTATGTTTGATTTACCAATGGGTTTTGAAGCCTGTAAGACATTTTGCTAATATATATATATATATATATATATATATATATATATATATATATATATATATATATTTCTTTTTTTACAGTAAATCCTTCAGTCAAAAGTAAAATTCACAGCCTAAAACTTAATACCAATGAAAGTTTAGGCTGATAGCTGTATTTCCAGTCTGTTTAGCGTGTTATTGTTTAGCCAGTTTGACATTTTTTTGAGTTTGAGCATTTTATGAGTTTTGAAAATGTCTTAGCCAATCAAATTTCAGGACTCATAATAAGCCATAAGCCACTCAAAGCTTCTGAGTGAGTTACAGTGATATAGATTTAGGTCAACATTATTTCAAATGGCTTATTGCTTTGTTCCATTTGCGTTTATAGGACCGTTGCTACCTGTGTCTGATGGGGGCATTACAGTTGGACCTGGGCGGAGCTCCTGCAGGCCCTGCTGGTACTGGAAAGACTGAGACCACTAAAGACCTGGCCAAAGCCCTGGCAATCCAGTGTGTGGTCTTCAACTGCTCTGATGGACTCGACTACAAGGTGCTCTGGCTCATACTTTTTCATGTACACTCACTTTCCATGTTCATTTTAATAAAAGTAACATATTCAGTTAATATTTTAGAGACAAACTAAATTATAGAACCCAAAAACATGGCTTTTATACACTTGAGAGCCTCACAACCAAAACTTAATAATGCTTAGTGCTAACGCTAGCAAACTAGGTTTATAAAAACAATAGAGTTCAACAGTACTTGGCAAATTCTCATAAAAGCCTTAATAATGCGATGTTAGATCAAACTAATCGTCATAGTATTCTGATGATGTCACACAATCCCGCTGACGCTATTTTGGTAGGCAACTTCAAATTTATGCGCAATGTTGGTTTATTTTGAGTTAACGAAGCCAAAACTCATCCACCAATGTGAGTAAAACATTCATTTTTTGAGGGAATACTAAAAAAAAAGCGTTTTTAAAGCATATTACCCGATGTATTTGAGTCTATTGCCCTATTTATTTGTTTTGTTGCTGTAGTGATAACACATGAAAGCCAAAATTTCCCACTGTGTTATTAATCCTGCATCCCAAACTGAATACTAGTACTAAATAGTGTGGAAAAACAGTGCAGTACCATTAGAAGTGCACTCGTTAGTGTAGTAGGTGAAGTGTAGAAGGGTGTGGTTTGGGATGCAGCCTTAGATGAGCCAGTGAATGAATTCAACAGTCCAGCAGCTGATTACAGCTCTGCTGGGCTGCTTGTTAGCTGCTCGTTAAACATTTCCAAGCAAAAGTTTGAGGTATTCATTGATTAGCGATGCATTTGTTGTGGTAAACTGGATGTCTACACATTTTTCTATGACATGATGTTGCCTTCTTTTTCGTCACCATCTTTTTCGAGATTTCCGTTTTCCATTACTTGTTTACTTGTTTTTGTAAAATGTCACACATTGGAAGTTTCTGTACTTAATATACAGGTTATACAGATTCAGTCCATCAGTCCAGCGAATCTTCTAATTATAGTGTTTTCTGGAGGCTGTATCTACAGTGTACACATATTTTCTTATTTTTTGCTGTCACTCTGGCTTGTTTTGTTTGGTCTTCATCCAGCCGCAGGGTTGTAGCTGCAGCAACAGTGACTAGATGAGTGATCAGAGCACAGTCACAGCTTTACAGAGTTACAGCGAAGGGGCGTCCTTATCGACGTAACTGAATGTTATGAATGGGCTGTGAAAGACATTGTCTGGCTGTGTCTCAAATCAAGATCTTGTTATATGTGTAGTAAAGCAACTTCAGCCCCACAGTGAACCTCAAAATGTAGGAGACAAACGTGGGCACTACACAGTGCCACACTGTAGTTATTGAATAAACACACAAGACAAATCGCACATGATCAACAGAGTTTAAAGACAGACAAACATTCCTGCTATTAAAAGTTAGTAATTAGACCAAGCCAGTCATGACAAAAAATTGACAGACTCGTTTCACATTAGCAAAGGAGTTAGACGAGGCTCCCCACTGTCTGTGAATCAATACATGTAAAAAACATTCAATATATATCATACATGTATATCGTAATATATAGCAGACACAAAGTAGCCTCCAGCATCTCCTTCAGCACACACTGAAGACTAAATACAGCAGCCTAATGGTGCTAAAGAGGATAAAGCCTGCCGATCATGTCACATTCGTGTAGAGGACATGGAAATAAAAAAGCATTGTGACTTCTGTACTGAGAGGAGGTTGTATTTATTATATGTGTCTGGGATTTTGGATGCTTGGTAGGCAAACACTCACATTCACATTCTCAATGCTGCAGTTAGCAAAGAAGCCACGCATTCAGTCTGTAGTGAGGGGTGGGGGTTAGTGAAAGGTGCTCAGGGATTGGTCTGCTCTGGTGTGCATCATATTACTGTAGAAAATAGTCTTTTTCCCACTTCAAAGTAACCAGTAGTGACACATTCATGAAGAAAGTAGTGGAACAGAAAATAAAAAGGACTTTAAAAGGAGGGAAGTGAAAGTTAAAGTATCAAAGAAATTGCACATACACACTTAAGTGCATCACTGAAGTCGAGAGTGTAGTTTATTTGCATTTGACGTCACTGGTTTTTCTGAAAATGCGTCAGTGTTTCTGTAAATCCAGTCCCTTTACTACCTAATTAGGCCACTTTCTTCCACTACGCTGTAATTCACTTCCAGCAGAACTAGAGGCCGATTTGAGATGCATCACTCCTTTCTGTTTCTGTGACTGCACTGAGTTTCCTTCTTCCCGGAACACTTGCTGAATCACCAGGCCTGTAGCCATCTACACTCTCTTTCATTACTCTCTTTTCAGCTGTCTTTCCTTCTGTTACTGGCTCTTTCTGCATTACCCTCACAGGCTTTTGGAACATTCTCATCTGTTTTATCATCCTCATAAACAGGTATCTGCTGATATATATCAGCTGGCTGATGTTGACGACCCACAGTGTTATCCGTGCAAATGATAATCATCATTTATTACTGACTTAAGCCCTATTTGGACAGGATTACATGGTGAAGCGATGGCGTTTTTCCATGAGTGTTACCGGCCTACAGGCTGCACACTCCCACATTAGATTTTAGCAGTTTTTATCTTCTATAAGATAACTAGTAGACATAACCCCACGTGATATTAATCGATCGTGTAAATTCAATTTCAAAGAAGCATTTACTTGTGTTCTCTGTGGCTAGAATCAAGCCGACACGCCCTACCTCAAAATCTAAACAAGAGGTTTGTTTTTTTGTTGTGATGTTGTGCTATTGCGTGTGGTGCCAGGCTAATGGCAACTATGGGTGAGCAATATGATGGTATTTTCTCATTTTTGAGATAAATTATGTAACTAAATGCTTTTCCAAGTGTTTTGTGAATAGCCTTAATACTTAACAAACTCTGACCAACTGCATTTTATTACAAAAGGAGAATAAATAGTTCTGTTTAATTGGATTTAGAGCAGTACAGTTCGTAAAACATTGAATAAAAATCACTGAAGGTTTATGTGGGGCCTTTTATAGGTTCTTTTTGTTATCAAAGCAAAGAAACTCTAAATATTGTGATGCATATTGTGTATTGTTAAAATGTCTCGAAGTATCATGATATAATATTTTTGCCTCATCGTTCACCCCTAATGATAACAATAATGAGACGGTGCATTCACTTAAGACAGCAGGGTAGATGGTTAAAATAAGCCAAGTAACGAATGAATGAAATGTTTTACATGGTTTCTACTCATGGAGTAAAGGCAGTGTGTACGTCGAGTAGCCTCTTCCTTTGTCATTTATACTGAGGTTTCTTAACTTGTGTGAATAGAGAACTAATTCCGTCCATAAAGGGTTTAGTTGATAATTAGCAACTGTTAGTAAACAAAACAGTATTGTGATCGAAATGTCAAAAACAAGATGTATTCAGTCTCAATGTTTAGCATGAGAATAACAAGTCATGATACAAAAGGACTTTTCTATGATGAGATGAATAAACGTGAATGAATGAATAATAAGCAGTTCAGTTTTCTCAGAGCAGTGCAATAACCCGCCACAAGAGGGCAGCAGAGGCTCATTTGTACAATATGACTTAGCCTCAGAGCAGTTTTGATTTCAGAAGATACTCATGGACTGATTTCTGTTAATCAGTCCACGAGTATGTTTAGAGTATGTAAGTTCCCCTTTGCTCAGTGGAAATTTAGTGCATAGTAAACTGGTTGGAGTGCTTGGTATAAAAATGCATTCAGCTTTTCTAGATCACTGTACTAGTAGAGGCACACTCCCGTCAAAGCGTTCACTGCTGGTTTTTGAATGCATTATTTTTATGCATAAAATCGTTGATGCAATACACTGTTAGAAAGCTTGAAATCTCAGGATTTCAGGACCAACCATTTTATGATCCATTATTCACAGCAGTAATGATTGAAACAAGCCTCTCCACTACCCACAGAGACATCCTAATCCTCATAATAAGTGGAAGTAAACTTCTCCATTCTAGCCTGTTACTCTGTGTCAGTAATTCATACAATTATTCTGATGGTTGGAATAAATAAACCTAAGAGTGCTGCCTTTCAGATGAGACCAAGATCATGATTATGGTCCAAAGTATGCTTGAACAGCACATCTTTGACTTTGGGCTTGCCATTTCAGGCAAAAATAGGGTTATGGCAGTTAATGTTAGTTATAAAAGCTGGCGATATAGCAAAATATAAGTCCATGGTACTTTGAGATTTTTCATGGTAATTTTGTGATTTTTCTAGTGTTAGCACTTCGAAAGAGACACATTTTAAAAATCCTATCAAAAACTATGAGTACAATGATTTTCTTCATTCTTTGTTAAATAGAGCAGTGCATGCAGTCCAGTTATAGAGGTCTGATTATGCTCTCTTCATTATGTAATAGCGTTGCAGGGCCAGCTGTGATCTTGTAATGGGAATGATGTGACTTATTAAACTGTTGTTGCTGGATTGAAACAAAATTCCCCACCAACAAGGGCATTCTCCTTCTAAAAACCACCCCAGATCCTTCAAGTCTGTGCTCTTTTAACATCTGGAGCTCATTGATAGCACTATGAAAATAAGCTATACATAATAATAAAGCAGCATCGATAGCTAACAGAGCTGTTCTTCTGCACGCGCAGCAAATATCTACAAGCATAATTGGAGTCTTTCGACTTTTCATCCAAGCTAACTTACATTACATACATGTGCTAGCGACAGGCTTACTGTTACCGCCCCCTGCTTTGAGCTCCGCCTTCATGCGGCGTTTGATTGGTTCAGTAACTTCATACTTAGTTGGTTCCCAACCTATTAAGCCTGTGTTACCACCTTTGTTTAGCCATTTGTTCCTGGATGTTCTTGTTGTGAGATCACGTCTGGACTCCTGACACTATGAAGCATGTTTTCTTTAAATACGGATGATATCCATACTCGGAAATGCATATGGAAGCCACTGCATCACAGTTGAAATGTTATTGGTAAATAGTAGCACTTGTGCGCAAGATGGCGCGAATATATCACAATACATAAAGGCTTTTTCGCAATATTCAATATGTACTGCGATATTCTGACAAAGATACAATGATGCATTTAAAAATAATTGTAAATACAGTGATTTTCATTCAACATTTGACATATTTCACTGCACTCTAGCTAATCGTGGCTGATTATGCCCTTGTTTTAAACAGGACATGCAGATGTTCTGTGTTCTTTAAAGAGTGGTGATATCTATGAGAACAAAACCTCATATCTCCAAAGTGATGATTTGATAGCAGAAGGATAAACATTCTTAACTTGTAATGTAACATTTGTAACTTGTAGCATTTCTCTTAAGTCTGTTCATCATCAAGTTTGGACACAGCGCAAAGGGTAGCTGGTGTTTTCAAATTGTGCAAAACATGTACGCAACAGCAACAATATGCTCAGAAAAGCATGTTTTCTATCATAAATATAGAATTTATCGCAATGAGGATAAAATACTTTGCCCACCCCTAGTTGTATAATAATACTCAGTAAAGTATATGACACAGTTCTCAGTTGTCTCTATTCATCTGCTGTCTAAAAAGGTTTTACATATTTAGTTGTCAAATTGACTAAAATTCAGACAGAATCGTGGTGGAACGATACAGTTTTCACCGAGTGGAGAGGTTATGATGTCAGAGCTGTCCACCTCTGCGAGTTCTCCATCTGTACTTGTACGTCAGCACTTGTAATGTAGAGCCATTGTTTAACACTTCCCCTGGGGCTTGTTCACACTATGGCAACACAAGCGCGGTAATGAAGTCATTAGCCCTTTCATCTGGTTAGTGCTCTTATTCATGCTACAACATAATGCTGCACTGACCAAACTTTCGACTGAGCGGCTGTCCTCGCACTCTTTCTTTCTAGAATGTTCCTCTGGGGTCTTATAGAGCATTTCCTTCAGAATAAATATGAGCACAATGTGATGTGATCGGCCAGCCGTTGGTTTATGAATCAGCACAATCTCCTTTATTATCCCCCTGATCTTATTGGCTGGTGATGCCATTGAGAGTTTATTACTTGTAATTGAATATTAAGATTAAGATTAAGTGACACTTATTAGTCCCACAACGGGGAAGTTTCACCTCTGCATTTAACCCATCTTTGAAGTGAAACACCACATACACACTAGTGAGCACACACACACACTAGGGGGCAGAGAGCACACTTGTGCTGCCCAGTGCTCTGGGCAGCCCTATCCGCAGCGTCCGGGGAGCAGATGGGGTTTATGTGTCTTGCACAAGGACGCATCAGTCATGTACTGTCGGCTCTGGGGGTCGAACCGGTGACCTTCCAATCACAAGGTGGGTTCCCTAACCCTCCAGCCAATGACATAACTTCCATTTCACTTTGAATGGTAGAAATCATTTGGAAAGGACAGTGTAAGTAGCCTAATTAGATTGGCTTTTTGGCTTGACTTAACCCTGTGAAACAAGCCATAACAAAAGCATGGCATAATTTAATATTCATTATTTCTCATTCGTAGCTCACTGAAACAAACAGAGAGGTTCTGTCGAAAGCATAGATTCTAAACTTGCAGTCAGTGACGACACTTAATTTATTCCATTTCAGTTCAGAGCTGCCAAGTTATTTATTTCTCAGATGTTTCTGAGGAGATTAGATATACGATAAGGCACTTGAATAAGGAAGGAAGGAAAATAAGTGAAAAAATTCTAAAGATACAAAGGAAACTGGACTCCTAACAACCACCTGCATGACCACCAAAACGGTCCCCATCAGATAAACAGTGCCCAGACCTGAACGTCACTGAATGTGTTTGGGATTACTTAAGACAACAATGTAACTGTTAAGATGAATTTTCAGTGAGTCTCCTGAAAACAGTGAAAGCTGTAAGGGTGAACATACTAAATACTGAAAATATGATATTACACTTAATTGTTCAGGTAAAAATGCAAGAATGTTAGGCACCTAAAATGGTTTTAAACCATTTATTTTAGCCATAAGTGTGTTTTTGCCTGTAAAAACACAGAATAGCACTAGAATAAATTGAATAAACAGAAATATTATGAAAGGTAAATAGGCTTTAATGTTTTTTTAAGATCACAGGTTTGGTTTCCTCACATTGTTGTCTTTTCTTGATGTCAAGTAAAGTAAAGTCAGAAATGCAGACTTTGAAACTTTGTATGCAGAATGTAAATGGAAACTGTACGTAATTAACAAATAACATATAAAATAAAATATTTAATGAGATTCTTAAATAATTCAATTTTAAAGCAAACATAAATCTACACTGCTATGAGGTAAGAACAACAAACGGCTGTTTAAATGTGGTATCATATATGTAAAGGATGAGTTGTGTGAATGTGTATATAAGTGTGTGTGTGTGTGTAGATGATGGGGACGTTCTTCAGTGGCCTTGCTCAGTCCGGAGCCTGGTGTTGTTTCGATGAGTTCAACCGCATCAACATCGAGGTGCTGTCTGTCATTGCCCAACAGCTCATAACCATCCGGAACGCCAAGGCAGCCAAGGTAGCACACAGAGTCTGAACACGGGGCTATTCAGTAGGAACATGATGGTGTGTTCAATGTGCCATTTGTGGAATCATAGGCTTTCTGTAAAGAGAGAAAAACACCAAAACAGCAGAGACTTCACGTTTCACAATTTCACAAATAAATAAAATGACAAGTAACATGTACCAGTCACATGCAAAAGTTTGAATACCCCTGGTCAAATTAAACGTTTTGTTGATAAGTTGCTTCCTATTAGGTGCACATACCTAAAACTTGCACTCATTGGCCATTCAGTCAGAAACACCTGCCATGCAGATGCACTTTGTAGTTTACAGCAGGAGTGCATAACTTCGGTCCTGGAGGGCACAGTTTTAAGGGTCCAGCACAGTTTGGTGATTTACCTGCTCAAACATTCAGTATTGCTGAAAACAAGGAAGATTTAAGGTGGACTTTGAAGGAGGTCAGGGTAAAGCAGTTGCAGAGAGACAAAGGAAGAGGGATTCTTTTTTTTGTGAATAATTGGTAGGAAGAGAGCTTCATAACTTAGGGGCCAAAACACGAATATTGTCATGTTAAAAAAAAAGAAACAGTGAACACATCCCTTACAGAGAACTGTTCAATTCAGTTACTGTTCATTTACTGAATTTAACACAATGTAAAAAATGTCTTATATTTATATGTGTTATAACAAGTTTTACAGTCACTGTAGTTACTCAGTAATAAGCCTTTGTACGAAATAAACCTGGATTTTTAAGGGTTTAACTTCTATGTACTCACAAAATCAACAAAACATGTAATTTGACCAGATGTTCAGTCTTTTGCATACAGCTGTATGTGAACTAGCAAAGATAAAGTGGTTTCTTTATGTCTTATGTCTTCTTTAAAGTAATACCACCCCCCCCCCCCCCCCCCCCCCCCCCCCGATACCCACTGCTGTCTATCAGTAAAGAAGTCTGCTTCTTTAGTTTTACACTGGATCGAAAAGGCTAATATTGCTAAATAATGTGAGCACATTCCCCACCAGTTAGCACTGTGCAAACTGCATGCCTGAATACTCACATACGTCGTGTGTAGCGGCTGATCAGCTGCACTTACATTCAGGTAAAGGGGAAATCGTGCAATCTGATATTTGACAAACTACTAAATGTTGGTAAAAGTGAATAAATGGGACAAATGACCTGCTGCTTGTCTCTGTTTGTAGCTGTCGCGCTTCATGTTCGAGGGCAGAGAGATTAAGCTGGTGATGACGTGTGCGGCCTTCATCACTATGAATCCAGGCTATGCAGGCAGGACTGAACTTCCAGACAACTTGAAAGCTCTGTTCAGACCCATCGCCATGATGGTGCCCAACTACGCTCTCATCGCTGAGGTGTGTATGCGGGAGTGGCCAAGAATATGTTTCTTATGCTAAGCTGTCAGTTTATTAGGTGCTTATACCTTGTACATACACTCATTGACCATTTTAGATCAAGATGCACTTTGTAGGTTTACAGCTGGTAATCACAGATGAGCAGTTTATTTTTTTGGGCTTAACCTAGATGCAGTAAATCAGCCAAGACATGTTTGTCGTTCAAATGTAGCTTCTTTACTTTAGTGCTGGACCTAAATCTGCTTAGTCTGCATCCGGATCTTTAGGAAGGTTGTGCAGACTTGTTGATGTGGTTTAAGACATGAACTTTAATTGAAAAAAACTTCAGCCGAGCCAAATTCCAACCCTCTTTTGCAAATAGACGGTACAGATAACATTTGTGTTTTAAAATAAGTGTTAATCATAGATTTCTGAACTGAAGATATGTTTAAAAATGGAAACAAAAGAAATGTGAATGTTTTCCTGTAGAAATAATGCAAGAAAATGTAGGCTATGGGCCGTCTTCTGTCCACAGGTCTTGACCATTCCACCCTTTCTTCTGGGTAAGCCTCTGCTTTATGCCTTAATCTGATCTCTCTCTCTCTCACTGTGCAGGTCATCTTATATTCGGAAGGCTTTGAGTCCAGTAAGACTCTGGCGAGGAAGATGACTCAGATGTATAAACTGTGCAGTGAACAGCTCTCCCAGCAGGACCACTACGACTTTGGCATGAGGGCTGTCAAATCCGTTCTCGTCATGGCCGGGTACGCTGATCTGAGAACAGTCTGAGCGTGGTTAAGTCCTGCTGCAGTCTCCCTAAGGTCAGGCTAAGGCATGCTATCGGGCCAGCTTTGCTCACTGCTGTTAAAGCCAGATGAAAAGCCTTCTTCACACACATCACATTGCTGTGTTCAGTCATTTTGCATATTGTTACTGTCAAAAG
Source organism: Pygocentrus nattereri (assembly GCF_015220715.1). Lineage (NCBI taxonomy): Eukaryota > Metazoa > Chordata > Actinopteri > Characiformes > Serrasalmidae > Pygocentrus > Pygocentrus nattereri. The sequence goes on along the minus strand of NC_051232.1, from coordinate 3,173,763 downwards.
AAAATCCATTAGAAGCAAACGATTAGCGTATGCTTTCAAACAAAAAAAAGAAAAAGAAAAATGGTCCTGATTAATTGCTAATTAATTTTGAACAGAAATGCTTTCAGTTCCAAGACCTATTACTGTTTTTTTGGAAAATTTGGAAAAGCATCTCAGACCATGAAATATACACATCCACCCCCCCAAAAAGTACAGATGCACACTGGCATTTTCAGTGTATAGTGTAGTGTATAGTGTTAGGTGTGTAGTAATAGGATCAGTATTTGTTTATTTTAATCATTTAAAATAATGTGTGTTTTACAACAACTTCTATTTCTTGAGGACCAAAGTTTATAGAGTTCGCAGACATACAGGCTTAGATTAGACAGTTTCATTAAGAGTCATGCAAATATACTTTTTGAGGTCTGCATTTGAGTCAAAGACACAGACTAGGCTTTTAAAATGATCCTTTAATATATTCTTATTCAAAATCATATGATGTGCACTTTTGCATCTGTAAGAATATATTCAGTGTGTTGATATTTGTGCCATAGCTCAACAGAGCAGAATGATCAGATTTACCATGCAAAAAATGTGAAGTAGTGAAACTACATATTAATAAAAACGTTTAAAATGATTTACAACTACTGAAAGCCTGTATTAACTAGCCTTTCTACTTGGACATGTGTATAAAGTTGGTCTTTGAACTTTTTCAAAAGGGATTTTTTCAAAAAAAGATCAACAGGGATTTTTTCAAAAAACACTTTTTCAAGAATTTTCATTCAGTCACGCCATCTGACTGACTAACCTGAACCAGCCTAACCCTGATAATATTTGTGAAAGGGCTACTGACCTTCATCGGCATTATTTATGTTGCAGCACCATACCTACTCTTTCTTGAAACCAAGTGAGCGTGAAAGTCCTTTGTTTTCGTTTTTGCCCCATGACATTTGAGAAAATCAGAAATTACAGACAAAAGATTTGTAATGTGTCGAATTCTTTGAAACTGCCCTTCACAAGTTCACGTGTTGAGGACCCCTTGCTGAGGTTAAATGTGTCGACGTTCAGCGAGTGAGTATATGTTTGTGTTGCAGTTCTCTGAAGCGAGAGAATCCCCACCTGAGTGAGGAGGTGGTGCTGATCAGAGCGCTGCGAGACTCCAACCTGCCCAAGTTCCTCACCGATGATGCTGTGCTTTTTGGGTAAACACTACATCACTGATAACACATTCATAAACGTAGGTTATCTTGAGTAAACACCCACCGGTTTACTGTTCGTTTATTTATTTATTTCATTTTTACTTATTACTTGTCGGGGGTCCAACCAAGGCCAGTAGAGGCCTGAGCAAGAGGTCAATTCTAAAGTAAAACATAGAGAGAATACAGAATAGCCAAATGCACTTCAGCAGAAAAAAAACATGGAAAGATTTTCAGTAACTAGCTGCAAAAATTACATAATATTAGGAGATTCATAACAGGCACAGCAAGATTTAGCATCGCGGTATTGTCACCTGCAATTGAGGGTTCAAACTTGAATATATTTGAATTAGGGATGGGCATAATTAAGCCTTATCGTCTTAATTACAGTAGACATAACTCTACGCTAGTAAAGTAAACGTAACCTTTAGCTTTTTATGTTTATACAAATTAAACAGAGCATGAAATTTCATATTACAGTAACCTGCAGCCTTTTGTGTTTGGAGTAAGTAAAACATTAACATTAGCAGTTTAGTTGATGTTAGTTAGTTAGTTAGTTAGTTAGTTAGTTAGTTAGTTAGTTTTCATAAACTCTACAGTCTATAACTGGTAGAGTTTCTACATTTCTATGAATAAATATTAAAGTAGACGTGCTAAGGCTTGAGTTGAGAATGGTTGAGAATGGCTCCTGCTGCAGAAAGACGCAGCTGGCATGCACAAGTGGGCTTTTGCTAGCTGCCCTGGCTGCAGGTGTAGGTTCTTTTCCACTTTCCACCAATTTAGAGGATCCGTGTGAAATGTTTAGAATTAGCCCGCATGTTCTTGGTTTTGGTTTTTTTAGCCCAGCCCCCTCGTTTCGTGACTCCACCCCTGATTGTTCCCACCTGTTCGTCGTTTACCCTGTTATTATGTAAGCCCTGTGTTTGCCCCCAGTTGTCGCTGGTCTTTGTTGTTTGACCTGTTTGGATGTTTGGTGTTTGATGTTTAGGATTTGTTTGGTGTGTTTCTCGTCATGTCTGTACCTGAATCTGTCTTTGGCTACATGAACCTGGACTGTCTTGACCCTGATTTTGGATTTGCCCACAATAAAAGTCACTTATCTCCGCATATGCGTCCACAACCTCGCTCCCCGTTACATCAGAACTGTTGGATGTACATGTTGGTGCTTTGCACCAATGACGCTTGTAGTTCAGACATGTCATGTTACTTAAATATGAGAATGGGTAAAATAAGAAAAGCTTATATTTTTGAATATCCTAATTTGCTATTTGATTTTTTAAACCGACTATTCAAATATTCAAAAAATTTCAACATTTGACCAACAAGGTAAAATCTGAATTGGATTTCTGATCACAGTTAGTGTTCTCCTGTGAGCGCGTTGAGCTTTACAGTTTAAACTAAATGGATTTGAGCTGTCTGGTTTAAAAGGTTGTGGTGAACATCACATTAGAGGTCTGCAGATATATCTAGCTTTCACTGTCATACCGGGGTTAACCCATCACACATAACACATCAACACATCAATTAACATAAATTATATCTAACAGCAAACTACCGAAATGTAATAAACTCATGTTAAATAGTTGTGAAGCGACTAAACACATGAACAACAGGTGAATTACATTCCTGTAGGCTAGAAAAGTGGCTGAACCTTCAGACAGTGAGTGGCCACCGCTGTGGAAAGTGCAAGTCTGATATGTCATTTTAATTTATAACTGAAGCACAAGGAAAGCAGCTATTTGATACTCCACTCCGACACCAAAACATATCATCAATGAGTTCAATAAACCCACCAGACCAATAAATTACCCTTCAGCTGGAGTGCATATGCAATAAAATCTAGAATTGTCTAGAATCTACAGTGCTAAATAACATGGCTGCACATTTCAAATGTTCCAGATCTTTCCAGGAATGACTGCACTAAATAACTCTAAACAGTGAGAACGAGCAGCGTTCCTCGGTTCCGTAATATCCGTACAGAGAAACAAACTCAAAATACACACCATCTGATGATGACGGGCTGCATCTGAATAAGCCTGCGGCAAATATACAGGGCTATATAGAGTTTGTGGCTTATTAGCTTGGCGCCTGACTCACATGACTTCTTGTGCACATCCATGTGCTTTTTCACACACCATCACACACCATAGACCTAACTGAGCTTCAGACATCACCCACTTAAAGCACAGCAGGATATGTTTCTGCATTGTAGTACTGCTCCAAGCCATGAACCTTTCAGTTATAATGCGCTCTTGGTAGAGCTTCAGTGAGGGTTTGACTGCAGTTTGTGCTTTTTTTGGTCCCATATATAAAGAGACTGATTTGAATTTAAAATGTGTTTTCACCTTTTTCAGATTCCACAGACGTATCACTCCGTGTCACACCGATTTGCAGTAAACAAACTCAAATGTCTAAGTTTGCTAAGTAAGATGCTGAAAGTAGAAAGGTGAAAGTGATGATTGATGGAATCGAGTAAAACAGATCCAGCTGTAAAATCTGATGAGCCGTGTTTAAACCCATTGTAAAATACTTGATAGATGCAGACCCCTTCACAAGCCCTGAATTCTGTTCTAATGCACCAACTGACTAAAACCACTGTGTTAAGGGAGCAATCTAATACTAACTAGAACTTGAATCAATTCAAGCTGAGAGCTTGACAGCTTATTAACAGCTAGGCTAAAAGATAGTAGGCTGTAACAGGCTAAAAGGTAGCTAACAGGCTAGCCCGCTCCTCTTTTAATATTCAGTGTTCAGCTTTAAACTGAAGTATTTACATAATGATTTACTGTAATATTAAAACTAGAGAATATGTTATTTGAATGTCTTTCAAGCTTCAAATGTCTGTGTTTTAGGTGGGTCTTAATTAGTACTAAACACAATGTGGGAAAACAAATGCGTGGCACTGTTAGCTTGATGCTAACACAACACAGGAAATCCTGTAGTGATGCTATTTTAAGCTCATAGTCATAGTTGTGGTAATTTGTTGAGCGGAAACTACATGAACAAATGTTTTTTCATTAAACACTTGGATAATATGATTTTCTCATCATTTCATTACATTTTTTAAAAAAATTGCTGAAATATCCAGTGAAAGTTCGTATCTCCTGTAGGCAGTCCATAGTTGCTTGGCCATGTTAACATACATTTCTTCTGGGAAGAACGGTTTATCGTAATTATTTACAATTATTTATAACTTACATTTGCCTTACATTACATTATGTAAATATTATATTTTATTATTTCCTGTGCTGTGTTAGCATCAAGCTAACAACGCACACATTCATTTTCTCACAAAGTAAGACAAATCTAATGAAAAGGGGGCATTTAAGGCATGTAAGACATTCAGGTAACATTTTTCTTTTTATATTGCATTGTATAGTTATGAATACACTGAATATTAATGGAGGAGCAGTTTAGCCTGTTTACATTGCACAAAATACTGTTTAAAATCTGTTTACATGGTAGCTTACTAAACCGTGGCATAAAAAGACCAAAAAAACAACAATTATATTGTTAATAAGGGTTAATATGATGGTTCCTTACTAATTCTCAAGCAGATGGAAAATGAATAAGTACCCTCAGGTGCATTAATACGTTACAATCGTTTATTGTAAGGTGGTCATAGGTTTGTATATATTGAATATTTTACAGCACCAGCTCAGCCAATGGAGATTTTAGGAACAAAAATGTCTGTGTGGTAATATTCATTAGGAAATAAAAACTAATTATTCCCTGTTTCTCTTTCCCTCCTCCTTCATAGGGGTATCCTGTCTGATCTTTTCCCTGGAGTGACCATTCCTGAGCACGATTATGGTGTGCTGCAGTCCACGATCCATGCTGCACTTTGTGCTCGCTCCCTTCAGCCTCTGCCTAGTATGATTGGTAAGGTAATCCAGCTGTATGAGACCATGCTAGTTCGTCACGGCGTCATGCTGGTGGGCCCCACTGGAGGTGGAAAGACCACCGTATACCGGGTCCTGGCCGACGCCCTGCAGTCCCTCTATGAGGCTGGCCACAAAAACTCCTTCTACCTCCCAGTAAAGACCTATGTGCTGAACCCCAAGTCCGTCAGCATGGGGGAGCTGTATGGGGAGGTGAACCCGCTGACTCTGGAGTGGAGGGACGGACTGATGGCGCTTTGCGTGAGGGCGGGGGTCAACGACCCCAGTGATGACCACAAGTGGGTGATCAGTGATGGGCCAGTGGATGCGCTGTGGATTGAGAACATGAACACGGTGCTGGATGATAATAAGATGCTGTGCCTGGCCAACAGCGAGAGGATCAAGCTCACGCCCTCCATCCACATGATGTTTGAGGTGAGGTGGAGTGTGGGTAGGAAATAGACATTCATACTAGCACTAACAATTGTGGCACGTGGAAAAGTCTCAGAGGTAGATTAACTCATTAGGCCTTAATTGACTTATCAGGAGTGGTTAGGCAGGTCACGTTTTTCACTGGTCATTCTCAGCTGATGACGCTTTGAGGGCATTTAGAATTCTTTAAACCTTTTGCTAGCATTCAGCAATTTAGGCTCCTCTAGGCAGCTTGCTGAGGATCTGAAAATGAAGGTAACTGATGCTTTCAAAACAGAGGAAGACATAGAAACATATCAAAGTGCTTCCAGCTCACAATTTCCACAGTCTGACATCGTTGCGAAATGGCTGTTAAGGGGCACTGAGAAAGTCAAGGAAGGATCTGGCAGACCAAGAAAACTCTCAGATAGATAGCAAAGCATGCAGAGAAACAGATGGACTACTGTCTGTAGCTGTAGAACTACAAAGTGCACCTAGATAGTAATTGGAGTTGATAAAGTGGACAAATACTGTAAAAACAAGGAGGTGGTTTTAATGTTAAGGCTGATTGGTCTATAAATATGTATGTGCATGTGATGTATCACCCAGTCCATGTGCACATCAGCTTCTCTAAGAGCTACAAAGAGAAAACACAGATATGCTGCGCTTTTATCACGTTGATCCCATGCACACTGTTTGATATAAGACTGATACACACACTCACACAACTGTCCTGTTGAACAGAATTTTAGAACAAACTGTTTAACGTGATTAGACTCAGCACTCAACACACACGCAAACACCTGCCCTATTTCTGTTTATCACACTCTTCACACACTCTGTTTAAGATAGAACTGATAAACAGACACTCTCTCATTTTCTGTCTCTCGCTCTCACAGGTTCAGGATCTAGCTGTAGCCTCTCCAGCTACAGTCAGTCGTTGTGGGATGGTGTATATAGACTCTGAGGAGCTGAAGTGGATGCCATATGTGCAGACATGGCTAGCAGGCCTCTCAGAGAAGGTAAACCCACTCAAAACCTTCATCTGGCCAGGATATAAATGCCCATCTGAAGAGATAACTTGGCATTTTTTTAAATTTTGCATGCTCAGTGTTAAAGCAATTACACACAGGATGTGGTGCAAATAAGCCATGCAACAATGTGTTGGATGGGTTGCTTTCCATTTTGGAAAAGTGACAGGAGCAAGGAGAGTTTTATTGCCTCATTCAGGCTCTGAAACATACCTGTTGAAGGGCAACACAGCGAGGAGCGAGGAAACCAAAACAAAAGCACACAGCAGGGACACCAGACAGACGGAAAAGACAGCAGAGACTCCTCTTTTGGCCCAGAGGTGTTTTATTACTCCCAAAGTAGCACTTTGTTTTTGTTTTTTTTTTTTACTCAAAGTAAACTGACTTAGACTTTGATATGTTAACTTTGATATGTTAGCTTGAGAGTTCTTCCCACTCACAAGCTTTAGCAAGATTCTTAAAGGAGCACTGAAGAAATGGTAATGCCTGTAATTATCAGCCAGCAGGAGACAGTGAGCATGATGTGAATGAGCTTTGGCTAACAGGTCTCCCCTCATCTTTGGCCACACTGGTGTTCCTGCAGTGATGTATTCCTTTAATCAGCACTTTCAGAGTCATTCAGGGAACACATGAACTTTACAACTTTACAACAAAACACAGTGAGTCAGTTTCTCTGATTCAGCAAAGCACTACCTGCAGAGATAATTAGGTTGCATTGTGGAATAATTTATTTTTCATTGTAGGAATGTGATGCTGTTGATTTACTGCTGGGTATGTAGACACGGAAGCTGGCTTAAGATGTGACTAAACTGCCTAGGTTCAGAAATCATATTACAGATAGATGCAAATATGATATCTGAAATATCTGAAATACATCAGGCATATGCAATATATTGGTGGATATTCATAAATATATAGCACATATATATCAACACTGTCAAAGTTCATGTCCCTCCAGATGTAAACAGATGCTGTTCTTTTCATTGTGTGAATATTTTGTGATTAACAGACCAATAGAAATGCTCCAAAATGACTTTGAATTTTTTTTACAGTAAAATTAAGAAAATGTTTTTTCTTATCCTGTATTTATGGTGTGTTAGTGTGTGTTGTGCTGGTACAAGTGGATCAGACTCAGCAGTGCAGCTGGAGTGTCCACTCACTGTCCACTCTATTAGACACTTTTACCTTGTCGATCCACCTTGTAGATGTAAAGTCAGAGAGGATAGCTCATCTGCTGCTGCACAGTTTGTGTTGGTCATCCTCATCAGTGGTCACAGGACGCTGCCCACTTGACGCTGTATATGTTTGGTTGGTGGACTGTTCTCAGTCCAGCAGTGACACTGCGGTGTTTAAAAACTCCAGTAGCACTGCTGTGTCTGCAAAGCGCAACTATATAGTGAGTGGAGCTGATAAAATGGACAATGAGCGTAGAAATAAGCAGGTGGTCATAAGGTTATGCCCTATCGGTGTATATTATACACATGGGACATATTATTATTATTATTATTATTATTATTATTATTATCCATCCATCCATCCATTATCTTCCGCTTGTCCGGGGTTCGGGTCGCGGGGGCAGCATCCTAAGCAATGAAGCCCAGACCTCCCTTTCCCCAGCCACTTCCACCAGCTCTCCAAGGGGGATTCCGAGGCGCTCCCAGGCCAGCTGGGCGATATAGTCGCGCCAGCGTGTCCTGGGTCTTCCCCGGGGTCTCCTCCCAGGTGGACTCGCCTGTGACACCTCCCGAGGGAGGCGTCCAGGAGGCATCCTAACCAGATGCCCGAACCACCTCAGCTGGCTCCTCTCGACGTGAAGAAGCAGCGGCTCTACTCCGAGTCCTTCCCGGATGACTGAACTTCTCACCCTATCTCTAAGGGAGAGTCCAGACACCCTGCGGAGGAAACTCATTTCGGCCGCTTGTATTCGCGATCTTATTCTTTCGGTCATTACCCAAAGCTCATGACCATAGGTGAGGGTGGGAACGTAGATCGACCGGTAAATCGAGAGCCTTGCCTTATGGCTCAGCTCTTTCTTTACCACAACAGACCGGTAAAGAGCCCGCATCACTGCTGACCCAGCACCAATCCGCCTGTCAATCTCCCGCTCCCTTGTACCATCACTCGTGAACAAGACCCCGAGATACTTGAACTCCTCCACTTGAGGCAAGAGCCTATCCCCGACCCAGAGAGGGCTCTCCACCCTTTTCCGCCTGAGAACCATGGTCTCGGATTTAGAGGTACTGATTCTCATCCCAGCCGCTTCACACTCGGCTGCAAACCGATCCAGCGAAAGCTGAAGTTCATGGCCTGATGTCCCCAATAGGACCACATCATCTGCAAACAGCAGTGATGTGACCCTGAGGTCACCAAACCGGACACCCTCCATCCCTTGACTGCGCCTAGAAATTCTATCCATAAAAATTATTAATAGAATCGGTGACAAAGGGCAGCCCTGACGGAGTCCAACTCTCACTGGGAACGAGTCTGACTTACTGCCGGCTATGCGAACCAAACTCCAGCTTTGTTTGTACAGGGCCTGAATGGCTCGTAGCAAAGAGCCATGTACCCCGTACTCCCGAAGCACCTCCCACAGAATACCCCGGGGAACACAGTCGAATGCCTTCTCCAGATCCACAAAGCACATGTGGACTGGTTGGGCAAACTCCCATGAACCCTCCAGAATCCTGGAGAGGGTGAAGAGTTGGTCCAGTGTTCCACGACCAGGGCGGAACCCGCACTGTTCCTCCTGGATCCGAGGTTCGACTATAAGCCGGACTCTCTTCTCCAGTACCCCTGCATAGACCTTGCCAGGGAGGCTGAGGAGTGTGATTCCCCTGTAGTTGGAACACACCCTCCGGTCCCCTTTTTTAAAAAGAGGCACCACCACCCCAGTCTGCCAAGCCAGTGGCACCACCCCCGATGTCCACGCAATGTTGAAAAGACGTGTCAGCCAAGACAGCCCCACAACATCCAGAGCCTTGAGGAACTCAGGGCGGATCTCATCCACCCCTGGAGCCTTGCCACCAAGGAGCTTCTTAACTACCTTAGCGACTTCGGCCTCAGTAATGGACAAGCCTATTCCCATGTCCCCAGACTCACCCTCACTGGAGAACGTGTCGGTGGGATTGAGAAGGTCCTCAAAGTATTCCTTCCACCGCCCAATGACGTCTTCAGTTGAAGTCAGCAGCACACCATCTCCACTATATACAGTGCTAGTGGCACACTGCTTTCCCCTTCTGAGTCGCCTGACGGTTTGCCAGAATCTTTTCGGAGCCGACTTAAAGTCAGTTTCCAAGGCCTCACCAAACTCCTCCCATACACGGGTTTTTGCCTTGGCAACAACTGAAGCCGCAGATCGCTTGGCCTGTCGATACCTGCCAGCTGCCTCTGGTGTCCCACAGGCCAACCATGCCCGGTAGGACTCCTTCTTCAGCTTGACGGCATCTCTCACCTGGGGTGTCCACCACCGGGTTCGAGGATTACCGCCCCGACAGGCACCAACTACTTTACGGCCACAGCTACAGTCAGCCGCTTCAGCAATGGAGGAACGGAACATGGCCCATTCTGAGTCAATGTCCCCCACCTCCCCCGATATCTGGTCAAAGTTCTGACGGAGGTGTGAGTTGAAGATCAATCTGACAGGTTCTTCTGCTAGACGTTCCCAGCAAACCCTCACTATGCGTTTGGGCTTGCCTGGTCTGACCGGCATCTTCCCCCACCACCTGATCCAACTCACCACCAGGTGGTGATCAGTTGACAGCTCAGCTCCTCTCTTTACCCGAGTGTCCAAAACACATGGCCGCAAGTCCGATGACACGACTACAAAGTCAATCATTGAACTGCGGCCTAGGGTGTCCTGGTGCCATGTGCACTTATGGACATCCTTGTGTTCAAACATGGTGTTCGTGATGGACAAACTGTGGTTTGCACAGAAGTCCAAAAACTGAACACCACTCGGGTTCAGATCAGAGAGGCCATTCCTCCCAATCACACCCCTCCAGGTCTCACTGTCATTGCCCACGTGAGCGTTGAAGTCCCCCAGTAGGACAATAGAGTCTCCAGGAGGAGCACTTTCAAGCACCCTTCCCAAGGACTCTAAGAAGGCTGGGTACTCTGAACTGCTGTTCAGTGCATAAGCACAGACAACAGTCAGGACCCGTTCCCCAACCCGAAGGCGTAGGGAAGCTACCCTCTCGTCCACCGGAGAAAACCCCAACATACAGGCACCGAGTCGAGGGGCTATGAGAAAGCCCACACCTGCCCGCCGCCTCTCACCATGGGCAACTCCAGAAAAGAATAAAGTCCAGCCCCTCTCAAGGAGATTGGACCCAGAGCCCAAGCTGTGTGTTGAGGTGAGCCCGACTATATCTAGCCGGTATCTCTCAACCTCGCGCACCAACTCAGGCTCCTTCCCTGCCAGTGAGGTAACGTTCCAAGTTCCAAAAGCCAGTTTCAGCAACCGAGGATCAGAACGCCAAGGCCCACGCCTTCGGACACTGCCCGATCCACAATGCACCGAACCCCTACTACTGCCCCTCCCATTGGTGGGGCCCCGGTAACCCTGTTCCGGGCAGGGTACACAAGTCCTGTTTTTCTGTCTTCATAGGGGTTATTATGGATCACACTTTGTCTGACCTGTCACCTAGGACCAGTTTGCCATGGGAGACCCTACCAGGAGCTTTTGCTCCAGACAACATAGCTCCTAAGATCACTCAAGCACGCAAACCCCTCCACCACGATAAGGTGGTGATCCAAGGAGAGGTTTATTATTATTATTATTATTATTATTACTATTATTATTATTATTATTATTATTATTACTATTATTATTATTATTATTATTATTATTATTATTATCATGTTAATACATTTCAAATTTGCAGTAAGAATAGATATTTGATAGTGGAAATCACTGCATCCTAAAACCATTATCTAAACAGAATCCAGAAACACTGCTGCCTCCTCTGGGCCTGAGCTCATTTAAGATGAACTAAGGCAAACTGAATAATTTAAGTCTGCATTAGTGTGTCAGTAGAAAACAGCATATTTTACATTTCTAAACATTACATTTGCTATGTCTTCAAAAAAGTAACGTTATACATAACGGACCAATTTCTAGGTAAAAACCCTTCAGGTCTTTGTAGGCATAAAGCCCAGTGCATAATAGAACAAATATAACAAGCAAATGTTAATGATCAGCAACATTATGTGCAGATCAGCTGATTAACTGAAACAGAAACAGCTGTGTAGAGGGAAAAAACTCGGATAGGGACACTAAAATGGTGACATTGTAGTAGATGTGGCACTTTAATCTTTAAATCTTACGCTAAGGCAGGAGTGAGCAGAGTAGCAGGACATTAGGTGGTCATCCTGCAATAGAGAGGCCTCCTCCATGCAGAAATCTCACAGCAGATAGGTGTTTCCAGATGTGTTGTCTAAGGTCTGCTGCACAAATATTAGGCAAAGTTGAGGACCTGAAATGCAGTGGTTGACCACAGAAACTGAGTGCAGAAGATTTGAGGTACATCAGGCTTACTTCTCTTTGAAATCAGATGATGTCCAGCACCTCTCTCAGCTCAGAACTGGCAGGAACCACTAGGACCCACAGGGTCTTGTCACGGTCCTGAGACATCTTGTAAGAAGTAGTCTTCATAGAAGAGCTGCGACCAAAAAGCCACACAGCTGTAAGAGAAACAAAGCCAAGTGATTCATATATGTACAGAAACACAAGGACCTGAGTTAGAACAGTGGCAGCTGGTGCTCTGAAATGATGAGTTTGAAATGTTTGGCTAAAACAAAAGGCAGTTTGTTAGCCAAAAGGCTGGAGAGCGCTATGTGGGTCAGTGTCTGCATTCAGCAGTGAAGCATGGTGGAGGTTTCCTGCTGGTTTGAGCCTGGATTCCCTCAAATGGAGTTGGTTGTTTGATCAAAATTAGTGCCTCCCTCACTGCTGAGAGGCAGGCAGATTCTTATCCATCATGCAATATCATCAAGAACGCGTGGGATATAGTCCACATTCATTCTTCAGCGGGACAGTGACACCAAACACAAGGCCAATGTCATAACAAACTATCTGCAGCAAAACCAAGACCAAGGCGCCATACAGCAGATGATATATCCCCCCACAGAGCCCTGATCTCAACATCATTGAGGTGGTCTGGGATTTAAAGCAAAGACAGAAGTGAGACAGTGAAAGTCTGCTGAGATTTTGTGGCAGGTTCTTCAAAAGGCCTAGAACCATCTGCCAGCTAATACAAATTATGCATGCCATTATTTTTTTATGCTATTAACATTGTCACTTCACAGCACTTTTTCACTGTTCAAGTAGATATTTTAAAGATTCTATTATTCACTCAGACTGTTATGGTGATAATATGATTTGTAATAGAAAAAATTTATTACATCGAAAAAAGAAATAGCAAAGTAGAAGCATTCATGAACTTTTAGTTCAATATATATGGGACTTTTTAGTATTACATATGCTTTTCTTGCTCGGCTCTCATCTTTCTGCCTTTATGGTTCACTTTTGTCTTTGTTTGTGGCCCATATTTGTATGCAGTGCGAATGAACCTGCGCCCTTAAATGACCTGAGTACTCCAATGCTAATCAACAGCATCACGTGAATCATCCATGTGCATCACGAACAACAGCATTAAATGAGCGAATGAGCAGCACAGGCCTTCACTGCAAACGACATTAGCCCTGTGTAGCACTCAGCTGTTCTTGATTAGGGGAGATGGTGAAAAAAGACCAAATGCTTTAATGTTGCTGCTATTTACGAACAGAAGCTTCAAGCTGCAGTTGCCGTTGTGAACGCAGGATGGTGATAGTAATACTTGCATGTGTGGTGGCCAAAATAATCACATGCACTCTGATCTGGTCGTTCTCATTAAGGTTGCATGTCTACAAAAAATTGGATATGTATGTAGAAGCACATATGAAAGTGGCTCAGATCTGAATGGATACACTCAGCTCTGAAAAACATCAAGTCTCTGTACCACTTTCATGTTACAAATCACACGTTCTACCACATCCTAAAGGTGTTTTACTGGATTCGGATAGGGTGACTTGGAAGGCCACTGAAGAACATTGAACTTTTCATAATTATTAAACCAGTTTGAGATGGCTTTAGCTTTGCTTGAAGTAGCCATTAGTATGGGTGAATCGTGGCCATGAAGGGATGCACATGGTCAGCAGCGATACTTAAATAGGCTGTGGCATTCAAGCGATGATTAATTGGTATTGATTGACCCAAAGTGTGCCAAAGCAACATTTTCCACACCATTACACCACCTCCACCAGCCTAGACCATTGACAAAAGGCAGGTTGGATCCATGGATTCTCGCTGTTGTTATTAAATTCTGACCCTACCGTCTGTGTGCCTCAGAACAAATCGAGATTCGTCAGACCAGGCCATGTTTTTCTAATACGATTTTGGTGAGCCTGTGCCCACTGCAGCTTCAGCTCTCTGGTCTTGGCTGACAGAAGTGGAACCCAACATGGTATTTTGCTGTTGTAGCCCATCCACCTCAGGGTTCAACTTGTTATGCATTCTGAGATGCTTTTCTCCTCACCACAGTTGTATCAAGTGGCACATATAATTAAGTATAGATGCTTACATATATAATACATATGGAACATATTACCATTACATATAGGTAATGGTAATAAAATATATTACATATATTTAACTCATAAGGGACATATGTGTGTCCCCACATGCAAATTTTGATGTTTATGTGTGTGTGTTTATGTGTGTATGTGTAGATCACAGAGCCCATGCGTGTGTACCTGATGGAGCTGTTTGAGCAGTATGTAGAGAAGGGTCTCCAGTTCGTGTCTAAGCGCTGTGTGCAGACCATGGCTCAGGTGGACATCAGCAAAGTCACCACCCTCTGCTGCCTGCTGGAGGCACTGCTGTTCAGCGAGGGCTCTCCTAGCCTTAAAATGGTATGCTGCACCTCCTTCATATATGAAATGTGATTTAATATTCTGCACATGCTACCTCAAAATGAAACTGCCCGACGTATTCATGCCCTTTAATAGAATGGGTCAGCGCAGCCTGATTAGAAATTCAGACCAGAAGAGCTTCAAACTATATCCAAGTAGCCCGTTTTAATATAACGTTGCATTGTTTTGGAAATGCTATGTTTTACTGCTTTATTAATTCCCTTTACCCAAGATAAAATCACTGTAATTCACAGCATCCAGTGGCTTATTGCTTTCATAAAGCAGTTGCAAAAATAATACTATATTTACTCTAATAAAATTTTTGAGTTACAGTTAATAGTAATCACAATGTCCAGCTTAGGCAACCATGCACTGCTGAAAGAAGAAAAAAAATTCACTCATCCATGCATAATGCAATCATTTCATGAACACTTTATGTTTTTGTCATATAATAATACAAATCACATTACATAGCAGTGATGCTATGATGCAGTGAACCTTTGCCTTATAAGTAGATTTTGCTCACTGAATTACCACCACATTGCTAATGTTCATTTCCACTAGCAGCACCTCTGTGTGATTTTCTAGTATTGTCTTATCATCAAGCTAAACATTTGTTTTCTCACACTTAGTTTTAACCACTAACACTGACATTTGCAGCATATAAGACAGTCAAGTAACATATTCTTTTGTTTTCCTATTGCTTGAATTATTCAGGAAATACCTTAATTCACTTCTTAACATTGAATTCATGGAGTAGCGGTTAAGCCTATGAGTTATTATCTTTTAACCTGTTAACCTGCTATTTATTAGCATAGTTTTTATGATTTTGCTAATTGAGGCTACAAAGTGGTAAAAATAAGGTAATAGTATAACAGTGATAACAGTGATAACAATAGTGATACGAATGACAACCTTAAAGTTCACTATGTATTTACCTTCTCAAAACAGTGAACTGTATGGTTAAACAAAATGGTTTATGGTTAATGATGGGATATTCTGACTTAGGAACTTTCACAGATGGCTCTTTAAAGGTTCTTTATTAAAGAAAATAGTTCTATATAGAACCATATAGAACCATATAGAACACTCAAGAAATGAAATCGTTCTTCAGATTGATGGAGAATATGTTATAGATGGTTTCATATAGAACATTTTCTATTATTACTAGCTTGGCATCATAGCAATAGATGGGTTCTTTGAGTGTTCATGGTTCTATATAGAACTATTTTCTTTACTAAAGAACCCCTGAAGAAGGAGGAAGCACAAGAGGGGCAGACGCGCTGGGATATTATACAGGACAAGGAGAAGGTGCTTCAATCCTCCACTTCCAAGCATTTTGCTCGCAAATGTTTAGTCGCTGGAGAACAAAGTAGACAAGCTGAACGCTGACTATGATATCAAGAGACAGAACTCTGGACTCTGGTAAGGGCAGAAGCGGCGGGGTATGTGCTATGGTGAGCTCTCGATGGGGAACAGATGTAGCGGTTCTAGCCAGTCACTGCTCTCCAGACATTGAACTCATAACAGTCAAAGTTCGGCCCTTTTTTTGCCCAGGGACTTTAGCTCTGTCAGTCTAACTACAGTGTACATCCCACCTCAGGCAGATAGTCACGTGCATTGGAAGTTTTGTACGAGACGTTAACCCTGAGGTTGCTTTTATTGTGGTTGGGGACTTTAACAGGGCAAACTTGAAGAAGGTTCTGCCCAAATACTACCAGCACATTAAATTTCCCACCCGAGGAGAACAGACTCTTGACCACTGCTACACCATAGTCAAGGACAGTTACAAACCCCTTCTCCCCTTCAGCAAAGCTGATCACACCTCTATTCTTCTCCTGCCTGCATACAAACAACTGGAAGATGTTCCGTGATGCGGCTGGCACAGACATCAATGAATACACTGACTCCATCACAAGCTACATCAATAAATACACTGAAGACATTGTACCGAAAATCTATGTCAGAACATTTCCCAACCAGAAACCCTGGATCAATGCTGAAGTTCGAGCCAAACTAAGAGCTCGGGCAGCTGCCTACAACTCTGGTGACCCAGCAAGCTACAAGAAGGCCAGATATGACCTTCAAAGGACCATCAAGCCAGCCAAAAGGAGCTACAGGGACAGAGTGGAATCCAACTATCTTCGCTCTGATCTCAGAAGTATGTGGAGTGGCCTGTGCACCATCACTGACTACAAAGTAGGTGTGATTTGTGATAGGGGCTCTTCCTCCTCACTTGCAGATGAACTTAATGCTCATGATGCTCGTTTTGAGGCAACTAACACCTCACCTGCTGAGAAAATGCCAGTAAATGAGGAGAGCTGCACTCTAGCCATTACCCTGACTGAGGTGGTGAGATCCTTCAGGGCAGTTAACCCACGCAAGGCACCTGGTCCCAATGGAGTCCAATGCCATGCACTTAAAGCATGTGCCAATGAGCTGGCTGAGGTTTTCACTGACATCTTTAACCTCTCCTTATGAGTGGTTATTCCCAAGTGATTCCCAAGTGCTTTAAGGAAACCACAATTTTTCCAGGCCCCAAGAAATCGTGTCATCTGCCTGAATGACTACCGCCCTGTTGCACTGACATCTACAGTTATGAAGTGCTTAGAGCGGCTGGTCCAAGCTCACATCTGCTCAACACTTCCAGCCACCATGGACCTTCACCAATTTGCATACCGCTCCAACAGATCCACAGATGCCATTGCATTAACAATACACAATGCTCTCACACACTCTCATCTCTGCAACTGGATACTGGTATCCTGACAAGCAGACCCCAGGTGGTGAAAGTTGGGAACAGCTTCTCCTCTACATGGACTCTGAGTACAGGGGCTCCCCAGGGATGTGTGCTCAGCCCCCTCCTGTATTCCTTGCGTACACATGACTGTGTAGCTGAACACACTTCTAACATCATCTTCAAGTTTGCCGATGACACCACCATCCTAGGCCTCATCACTGATGGAGATGAAACAGCCTACAGAGATGAGGTCAGCACGCTGTCAGAGTGGTGCCATGACTGCAATCTCTGTCTCACCATCAGCAAAACAAAGGAGATGGTTGAGGACTACAGGAAGCTGCAGAGGGGTGGTCACTCTTGCCTATTCATCAATGGAGCCGAAGTGGAGAGAGTCAGCAGTGTGAAGTTCCTCGGCGTACACCTCACTGATGACCTCACCTGGTCCCTCCACACCAACACTAGGCTCAGAAAGTTTGGTCTGCCTCCTCAGATCCTCACCAACTTCTACAGGTGCACCATAGAGAGCTTCCTCACGGGCTGCATCACTGTCGGGTACAGCAGCTGCACCGCCTGTGACCGCAAGGCCCTTAGAGGAGCAGTGAGGACGGCAGAAGCCATCACAGGCAAGAAACTACCAGCCTTACAGGACATCGACCAGTCTTGCTGCCTCAGGAAGATCAAAAAGATCTGGTCAGACAGAAGCCACCCAGCAATCTGCCTGTTCACCATCCTGCCATCAGGCAGGAGATTTCACAGTATACAGGCTAGAACAACCAGGTTAATGAACAGTTTCTACACACAGGCTGTCAGGCTTCTGAACAAGCTGTGAAGCTGTGACTCCTTCCCCTGCTACCACTTCACTCAGTCACTTTATCAGCATCATTATTATATCATATCATCTCTGCTATGGACAATAACACCTTAACACTAAGCCACTTTAAAGAACAATAGCACTAACTCACTTAACTCACTTTAAAACGTATATTGTCTTTATATTTTGTGTATACTTTGTGTTTATTTAATATATTTCAGTTTGTTTTTCTTATATTTTATTTTTACTTTCTGTAGAGTGATTAGCTGAGCCTCACCACAAGCATTTCAATGCATAAATGTCCTGACATGTTGTGCAAATGACAAATAAACTTGAAACTTGAAACTTGTATGATGGGAAATAAGAATGTAGCACAACTCAAGCATCCATATAAAATGCATAAAACAAACAACACCCCCCCCTAAAAAAAACAAACAAACAAAAAAAAAACGACACAGTTCATATCCCCTGGGTGCAGAATGACATGATGGAAACGAGTGAACGTCTCGACCTCAGGCACAAGTGAGCACATTTGAAATGTCCTCTGATGTGTAATGACAGTTATTTGCACATTCTGCTGCCTGTACTGTAGTGTCACAATAACGCACGTTTGTGTGTGCGTGTCAACAGGACTCCAGCAGGCTGAACAGTGTGCTCTGCCAGACATTCGTCTTCTGCTACCTGTGGGCGGTGGGGGGCAATTTGACAGACAGCTGCTGGGATGCCTTTGACACCTTCGTCAGGCAGCAGTTTGAGGACAACAATGATGCCAAGGTAAAAGCAGCTCTATTATAGCTGATCTAAGACCAGCTCCATATGTGTGAAAGCAAAGACTGTCTGTGAAACATTACAATAAGAAGTTCTCCACTAACACCTTCATTGTTCAACATTTCTGCCTAATTCAGTCGTTACGATAAACGTTCAGGATGGTTTGATGTGGAATGGTTCTCTGGGAAGGAACGTACTGATTACCTTACAGTGGTGGTGATAGGGACCAGTGGTGGCAAACTATGTAAGGCACATGCAGCCTTTTAATTACTATTTAAAACAACCAGTAAACCTACATTATTATTTTATTTTATAACTACAGTGTCATTTTAGTTATTTTATTTTAGTATAATTTTCAAAATATTTTATATATAGTTATTTTTTTTATAGATGATGTTGAAAGTTGTAAATCTAAAAAAAAAAAAGTTTTCTTTGGGAACTTCTTTGCTTTACAGCAGTCTGCATGTACCACTCCTCTGTGAACCTTTACAAATTTAGCCCAAAAGCTTTTCCCAAAACTATTGTGAAACAGTGTCTCGATGTCATCAAACAGCGCATTCATAACCGTTCATGTCATATTTTTTTAGTAATGTAGCTTTTAGATGCATTAAATGCATTACCATTAGTTATCCAAGTAACTTTAGTTGGAAATTACTCTGCATTAACAACATAGATTGCATAGATAAAGCTGCGCTGCATTAAATACCAGCTAGATTTCATATTTAACTTGCCAACTAACTTTATTTAAAAACTACAGTACATGAACTAAGTAGCTTGTTATCACTTACAAGCCAGCTATCTTTAGCTATAAACTACCCTGCATTAGATGCCTATAGCTATTGGTAGCTAACCAACTCACTTTAGCCAAAAGCTACACTACAATAACTTTAGCTAGTTATCTCTGGATCTTTAGCTGAAAATTACCCGGTTTTAACTACCTATCTAGTTATTGCTGCATTAACTAGCTAGCTTGCTGGCGTATCTGTAGAGCTAGCTCATTTTATGAGGTTATCAAAAAGATCGCTTATAGACAAAAACTACCACTTTTAACTGTTTACAACAGATTATTAAGGATAGATCATTCTACAGAATTGGTTCAAAGCCAGAATTAAAAACGCATTTTAAACTTTTAACTGACTGGGACTTTAGACTGAAATCATTTTGTTTTGATCCTATACCTTAATTATGTTTTATAATGATTGAACATTACATTTTGTCACAAATGAAACATTTGTAACACCATCAAAGCAATGCCAAAAGTTTCAGTAGTGGTTTTGATGTTTTTAGCTATTTTTCTGCAGAACTCAAAAGCACTAGCCAGTACATGACTTTCAGTGACAGCTTGGAACGTTTGCACACACATAAAATATTAGCATTTTTTCATTAAAACAGAAACAGTTTACTTAACTGTACAAATGATGTGTTTCGGTAGTGACAATATTTAATGTTCCACACTGATTTTCAGGCTTCGGGACACATTTACTTCAAAACAGTGAGATCTAACTGCTCACCATGTGGCCAAGAGGGACAGGGTCTCAGCCCCATGTCCTGCCCCAAAATGCAGGGGTGTGGCTATAACGAGGCTCCGCCTACATGAAATATGTTTGTTTTATAATGTTTTTGTCTAACTAATTCAGTAGAATGCTTCAAATGCCATAAATCTAGCTGATGCAAATACCTTGTTGTGAATCAAATCCCGCTGCAGAAAGAATTGTTTAAAACTCGCGGTCGTGAAATTATTTACACTGCAAATCCATTTTTTACTCAGTTTAAAAGTTCCCTGATGAAAAGGGGATGGCGCACTCCTTGCTCCACTGATCATGCTGCTGTGCCCTGAGCAACACTGTCATTCCCTGATGATGATGTTACCGTCACTGTCTCTTTACGATAACATCTGGCAGACTCTCTGCTATTTAAGTTCTGGCAAAGCAGAGGACATTAAACTGAATGTGACGCGCTTTGGCAGAACGCTCTATTTATAATTTGACGACTTCCTTTGACTCTCCAAAAGACTTTCAAAAGACTCCCCATCTGATAGCAGCCCCTCGATATTTCACAAGAGGAAGACTGAAGAAAAACAATCTGTCCCGGAGCTTCCTGTGAGGACGGAGGGAGGGGGATATTTATTTCAGAAGGTCAGAGCGGGACAGGTGGAGGCATTAATAGTATTCTATAAAGAAAGAGAGAAAGAGAGCGAGAGAGAGAGGGAGAGAGAGAGGGAGACAGGGTATGAATGTGAAATTGACCAGTGGTGGAGACATTGAGGGGGAGGAGGAGACCTCACTTTAGCCTGAAGGCCTTTTCCTCAGTTTGGTGTCTTATCTTTTCCTTTTCTTTCGCTCTGTTTTACGTCTGAAGTTATTTTCCTTTGGTATGGAAGGAAACAGACAGCTGGATTATATGTAGCAGAAATATAATATCAGCTCTCGGTGCGGAGCTGCGTTAGTATTGAACCTAGGTGAAAAATGGTTTACATAGAACCTTTTTAGGAATGGGCTTGACATCAAACTCCCAACAAATTCCTAACAGTTCCCAAAGCGACACTTAAAATAAATTTTAAATAAAGTCTTTGGTAAAGACGAATAATTCTATAAAGGACCGTGAACACGTAAAGAACAATTTGCATGCTTGAATTAATGTGTCTGATTGAATGAGAGTGTAGGGTTCTGTATAGCACCAAAAAAGGTTCTCCTATTGTTGCAAGCCCATATCATAATCATAACAATATAAGCCTTTTTTTGAGCTATAGAGAACGTTTCAAAAAGGTTCTATATGGAGCCGTATAAAACAAATTCAGCATTACTCTGAAGAACAATTTTACTATGCAAAGAACCCTTTAAGAATGCAAATGGTTCTTTGAGCGATCATGATTCTACATAGAACCATATGTCCTTACTAAAGAACCCTTTTTTTTACCAGTGTAGCGCAAACTGCAGCCAGCCTTCAGGACAAATACATAACATTACAGAGAACATTAACATACAGAGCATTGCTTAAATATTTATTAAAGGTTGTGTTGCTCCACTGCATTTTCTCCTCTAACAAACTAATTACTCTTCTTTACTTTCTGCCACTCTGCACTTAAAAGAGTTGGTGCTTCAAGGGCTCTTTAGTAAAGAAAATGGTTCTATATAAAACCATGAACACTCAAAGAACCCTTTGCATGATTAAAATGTACATACAACTAAACAGAGTTTAGTGTTCAGAGTTCTATATAGAAACATTTCATGCTCGAACATTTAACGTGGCTCTTTGCATGGTACAAAAACTGTTCTACAAATTGGAGAACGTGTTGTAGACGATTCTGTATAGAACCTTTTTCGATATTATCGATGGTTCGACATTGCATCCAAAAGGGTTCTTTTATTGTTGCAGTGTCAGGCTTGTTCTACATATAACGTCGTTCATGCATATTTTCCATCAATCCAAAGAACCATTTCATGATGCAAAGAACAGAGTAGAGCACCAGCCAACTAGCTTTATAGCAGCGAGCCTTCTTCTTCTTCTTTCGCCACAGCGGATCATCTGCCTCCATCTCGCCCTATCCACTGCCTCCTCTACTTTTACACCAACCATCTCCATGTCCAGCTTTACTACACCCATAAACCTTCTCTGAGGTCTACCTCTTCTCCTTCTACCCGGCAGCTCCATCTCCAACATTCTTTGTCCAATATATCCACTATTCCTCCTCAACACATGTCCAAACCATCTCAACCTGGCCTCTCTGGCTTTATCTCCAAACTGCTCCACCTTCACCGTCCCTCTGATCTGCTCATTTCTAATCTTGTCCAGCCTCGTCACTCCCAACGAAAATCTCAGCATCTTCATCTCCGCCACCTCCAGCTCAGCCTCCTGTTTATAGCAGCGAACCTTAAGGCCTTATATTTCGCCATGATTTTTGGAATGATTTAAACTAAAACACAGAGGATGAACAGAACTTTGGTTAATTAAACGCTTAAGCCCAGAGTTGGTTTGTCATTTTTTTAAGAACAAGCCAAACATTGTTGCCTTTGTTTGGCACTATTCAAATGTAATCAGCCCACTGACAAATAAGGTTTTCTGATCTTATGAAAAAGATACTTGAACTTTTTTTAAACATATCAAAATGATTATATTAATAACCTGTTTTGATGGGTTAACTTCGGTTGCGCAGCCTGACTTGATACATTGAGCCAGCTTCCCTGTGACTCAGTAATGACCACTCTTTTTCAATACTTGTCAAACGGCTACTGACCTTGGCATTGCAGCATGAAATATGCAATACCCTCCCCATTCTTTCCTAAAAGCATGTCAGAAGTCCTTTGTTGTTGGTTGTACTGCGTGACTTTTGAGTACTACTACTCAAGTAGGTACTACTTGGGTGGTGGATCATTCTCAGCACTGCAGTGACACTGACGTGGTGGTGGTGCGTTAGTGTGTGCTATGCTGGTCTGAGTGGATCAGACACAGCAGTGCTGCTGGAGTTTTTAAACTGCTGGATTGAGAATCGTCCACCAACCTAAAATATCCAGCCAACAGCGTCCTGTGAGCACTAATGAAGGATTAGAAGGTGACCACAAACTGTGCAGTAACAGATGAGCTATCGTTCCTGACACTGAGGTGTTTATAAACACACAGCACTGCTGTGTCTTATCCACTCGTACCAGCACAACACACACTAACACACCACCACCACCACGTCAGTGTTACTGCAGTGCTGAGAATGATCCACCACGCAAACAGTACCTGCTCTGTGAGGGTCCATGGTGGTCCTGACCACTGAAGAACAGGGTAAAGGGGGGGTAACAAAGTACACAGAGATACAGATGGACTAGTCTGTAACTGTAGAACTGCAAAGTGCTCCTGGATGGTGAGTGAAGCTGATTAAGACGATGAGTGTAAGAACAAGGAGGGGGTGTATGTTTTTCAATTTTGGACCGAAGTCTTAGATGTGAGCAAAGTAGACCAGTAGTGAACATGGGATGATACACAACTTGCAGCAGCAAGTTAGAGCAAAGAAAAGAAAGCGAAGAAGAACATTTTAAATTAGGGACTTTTGCTCAAATTGCTCAAAACTGTTAACATCTGCCTTACATGCATTTGTTTTAGCTCTGTCTGAATGGCACAGATAAGTACCACACAATGGACAGGAAAATTAGCTTTATTATCATTATAAGTATAAAGTGGATGCATGATCTGAATGTGGTCATTTTCTTTTCTTCTGTTTTCTTGCATCATAGCGCTATAGTGACAGAATAATTTTAATGGTATCTTATGTGTCATGGAATTTATCATAGTGTGACCCAAAATAAACTTAATATAATTTAAACTTAAAATAATACTGCATCGTTTTGTTTTGTTTTCAAGCTAATCTCGATCTACTGCATCTGTATTCATGTTGATTACACTGCACAGTAATTTCAGTGATTTTCTTTTCACTCAGAAAAGAGCAGAAAAGTTTATTACTCAAACAATCTGCCCACTGGCTTCCATGGTAATGGCCTGTTTGATAAATGCTGGTGTGTTTCTTGATCTCTCCTCCCACAGCTACCTAGTGGAGGAGACCTGTGGAGCGTGTATATGGATTTTGAGAACAAGCGTCTGGAGCCGTGGGAGAAAATCATTCCATACTTCAAATACAATAGAGAGACCCCTTTCTTTGAGATGCTGGTGCCCACCACAGACACAGTGCGCTACGGCTACCTGATGGACAAATTGCTGTCAGTCAGACACTCCGTCCTTTTCACCGGCATCACAGGAGTGGGCAAGGTAAGCTGTGTGTGATCCACAATAGAGGCCCTGGAGTGGGGATGGCCTGATCTGTTACTTAGCTGTTTCATAGTTCTTACCCAGCAGTAAACAACATTTACATCTGAACTGGAAGATGAATATTAAGACATAATGACCTTTTAGATCAGATGGTTAACCTCTTAAAATTCTTATTACATGCTAGAGCTTATTATTCAGTAACTACAGGGACTTCAAACCAAGCTGGCTGAGCTGTTCTGAGGTTCTAAAAGTGTGTAATGAAACTTTGGGCTTTTTCGTTCTGCATTTAGTGCCGTCTTGTTTTTCTGTGGAGTTTTCACCACTGCTGTCTGTTGTATGTGTAATAATGTATAATAATTATGCTAAATGTACATGTTTTTTCAGTCTGTAGTGGCTCGTGGCTTGTTGAACAGCGTTCAGGAGCAGGCAGGCTACATTCCTGTTTACATCAACTTTTCAGCCCAAACCTCCTCAGCCAGAACACAGGAGATCATCGAGTCCAAACTGGAGAAGAAGAGGAAAAACATACTGGGTACAAACAGATACAGTACAAAACACACAATATTACAATGTCAAAAGTAAAATATCATAAGTTCTTGGTTCTTAGAATTTTTGCCGTTTTTTTTTTGTTGTTTTTCAACCAAAAACCTAAAGTGCCGTTTTCAGCCCAATGATTTAATTGTACAGAATTGACAAATTCACATAATAATCATCATCATGCCTTCCAGTCAGTCACAGCCATTCTAAGGACTACTTCCTCTGTCAAGCAAAAGAAAAACTCCTCAGAACAAAGTGGCCTGAGCTGAAAGTTTGACAGACATAGCGGCGGTGAAAAAGGGAGGCAGGACAAATGGTCGATTTCTGTCCATTTCTGTCTTATTCTGACAGATACAGATATACTGCAGCTTTGTTGCGCATGGAAATGAAGTTCAATCATATTTCATTCAATCATAACTTCAGACAAAGCACAAAGTTGATAGTGACAACCGGCAATTTCAAGAGCGATGGAAATTAGAATACTTTTTTTTTAATCAAGAGCCATAACAAATGTTATGCCTTATATAAAAAGAGACTGGAAATTTAATATTAAAATAAAATCTAGCATGGACGGTATTCGGAGACAAGAGGGTGACGAAACTTTTGCTTTGCTTTGCTTTTGCTTCTCCTGTTGCTCCAGCAACATTTTATCAGAGTATATAAAAATAAATGTTACTTCTTCTATGCATTTGCGTTTTTCATGTTTTTAATACTGAATTTTTTCAATCATTTATAAATAATATTTTGGCAAAGAATGACCTGCGCTTTATTTTGGCAGGGCTATACTTTGATATGGTCAAATCTGGGCCCTTAAAAAAAGTGTGGACACTACTGTCATATGCTATGCATACACTGAATCTTCTCCTGTTTGTGTGTCAGGTGCTCCTGCTAATAAGAAGGTGGTGGTGTTTGTGGACGATCTGAACATGCCAAAGTTGGACAGTTATGGTTCGCAGCCCCCAATAGAGCTACTGCGCCAGTTCCAGGACTTTCAGGGGTTCTATGATCGAGAAAAGTTCTTCTGGAAGGAGATACAGGTAACACATCCATACTGACAATAAAAGGCTCTGACAATAAAAGGAGCCCAAAAGAGATTTTGATGTTTGATTGTTCACATTATCCTTTTAAAGTGGCCTCTGACATCGGTTTGAACAAATATATCTCCACCCAGTATGTTCATCCAACAAACAGTCCCCTTTCTAAAGAGCAACAAGCAGTCACTAAACCAAGCAGAAAATAAGGAAAAATAGTCCATTTCTTTCCTTCTTCTAATGGTGGACCTGAGCAATCACAGAAAGGAAGCTTGGTTTCTTTTGTTTACCCATCATGTAAAAGAATGCTGGCAAGAATGCACACTCAGTGCCCAAACAGCAATATATTATATTTGAATAATATAATAATACTGCGTAAAAATACTTGATCTGTGAGAAGCTCCTTTGCTTCTCTCTTTTTTCAAACTGCCCTTGAAGTAAAGTTTATTCAGTCCACACCCTGGACCAATTCAGGTCTTGTTTGGGGAGGGACTCATTATCCAGACCACAGATTTCAGGAGGAAAGTCTTGGAAACAGCCTTCACGGCTGATTAAACTTACCACAGCAAGTGAAAACACCCTCAGAATAGCCGTTAGTTTGATTTCTCTGGAAAGCACCATCCTTAATTGTTTACGCCACTCACACTCGTCTCGTTCCTGTAAAATGTAAGACATGAAGTGTAACCACAGTAACGGGTGTTTAGATGACATTGCGGGAAATGGTCCATTACCACATGTGAGATGAAGAAGAAGTGACGGTTCACATGAATTCCGATCTGACTGTTCAGACAGACATTGTATTGCGTCATATCGGATATGTATATGATTTCAGTACCACATGCAAAAGTGTCCCAAATCAGAACTGAAACTGATTCCGTATGTTTTTCTGTTCACACTGTCACATGAAAAATGAATCTGTATCACGTGAAGAAAAATATTGCATTTATGCCACTTTTAAGTGCAGTGTGAACGTAGTCATTAGATATGTATCGGATTTCAGTATCACGTATGAAAAAGGCCTAAATCTAAATTGAAACTGCCAGATTCAGTGTGTTTTTTATTGTTCACACAGTCACACAAAAAGCTGTGTCATATGTAAAGAAAAAGAACAGATTTGAACAACTTTGGCCTGCACCATGAACACAGCCTAAGACTGGTTGTACATGGCTTTTACATAACTTTAATTGCTAACTTTCACTTGTGTTGCATAATATAAAGATAAGGCTTTATTGTCATTCGCATCACACGTGGTGCATGAGGTGGGACAAAATAGTGTACTCAAGGTCCCAAGTAACTCCCAAGAACGAAAGAAACAGTAAAAAGTAATAAACGATAAATAAGTCAATAAATAAGTCAAATAAATAACTATACATTTTTTAAAAGTCTCCTTGTTTGAAATTTAGGCTGCATTCACACTGTGTTGGCCCAAATCCGATCTGTTTCTTTATATGTAAAATATAATTTTTTGTGTGCGTAACAGTCCGAACAGTAAAAATGCTGAATCTGAAAGTTTTGGTTGTAATTTGGGCCTCTTTTGTATGTGGTGCTGAAATCCACTGTGTATCTGATACATGGCAATATGATCTCTGTCTGAACAAACAGTTCAGAATTTACATATGCAAAGTATAAGTGAAAGCCACAGGTCTTACGTCAACATTTCAGATTTTTTATGGAAATAATGGACATCCAGATTGTTACCAGCATAAAGTTTAAAAGTCAGGGTCTGTCATGGCATAGGAGCGTATGAGTACCCATAGCATAGGTTACTTGCTCAACTGTGAAGGCATTTTTTAATATTAATTCTGAAATGGCAAAAAACAATATCCACTTTCAAAACTGGATCAACTGGTATCTTTAGCCACTAAATGATTAAGGATTATTAATCATCACAAAACATGCTCTTTCCCAACTTTATTGGAATGTGTTGCAGGTATCAAATTTGGAGTAGGCATATATTTACAGAGGGTAATAAAGTTTAAAGGTAAAACATCAATTGTAGCATTTTTGTCTGGTTTTCATTTTAATACAGGTCAAAGATAATTTACTAAAAACTGCTTTCTGTTTTTATTAGACTTTCACATACTGACCCAACGTTTTGGAACTGATGTTTGTATTCTTTATAATCGGTCGGATTTGCCGTAGGGTGGTTGAAGAAATTTGGTTTTATTTATTTATTAGTTTTTTTAGTACTGGCTGTTATTTTGAGAATGTGCATAACTACACATACACCTTGTGGTACACACTTCCAAAGGTGTGGTCTACTAATTAAGACACACACCCCCAGTCTGGCTCCTAGAGGGCTGTATAAAGAATCACAAGGTAAAGGAAACTTTTAAGCCAACATTAACCTTTTATTCTCCAGGGTATATTTTGGTTTTCCCATCTGAATTTAAATAACCAAAACGTACATTTTTCAGTAACTGCATGAACTCAGAGTGAATCTTTATTTATTTATTTGTTGCAAAAGCTCCCCTCAAATCAGTAGAACATGTATTTTATGATCATACACATGTTGCTATATGCTTGCAATTTACTGCTGAAAGCCAAAAGTCTTAGACGCTCTTTGTATTGGTTTTTAAAAGTAGTTTTTACAGAGCAGATCACTGAAGAGATGCCATCTGTTTATAGTTTATAGCCCAGATCTGGTCAATTTTCAGTAGACAAAAAAAAAGTTCAGCTTCTTTTATTTAAATCCATTTGACTGGACAGAAGACAGTTACAGCCTCGTATGACAGCCACCTTTTGAATGTGGTTAGAAAATATGAAAGTGATGAAGAAAATGACGAAGTGCATTTTGGAAGCACCGGTGGTTCCAAGGAGTTTAAGAGGTAAAAGTAATGTGGGTTGATGCTAGCCATTTGATGTTGCTGGACTGGACTGGGCACTGGTCATTTACTTGTCAGAACAAGAGGGAAACCACACACACACACACACACACAGACACACATGCACAGATAACAGAGCATAGTAAACAAGGCTACAAGGAGAAAGACACACTTCAGCAAGGTTAAAGAGGAAAAAAGTGATGCTGCAGTCAAACTAAAGCTCATCAATCTAGCATATGAGTTATGAAACGCAATAAAACAAGGGGATATGACCGTGGAGACGAGAGAGAGGGAGGAAAAGTTGCCCTTGAAGGCGCTGGTTTGATGTATTATTGATTTTTGATAGGTGAACGGGAAACGATTGCCTTTGATATGCCAGCGTTTCTTTTTTTTATCTTCCTGTCATTTAAAAAGTAATTAATGCTTAATCCTGTCAGTCCGCCTAGCTGCTGTAATATTAGCTCAAGTTTAATCAATAATGCCTTAATTTGCTACAGTAAACGGCTGATAGGATTGATCAAAGTGTCAGAAATTTTTATAGATGTTTCAAAAATGACATATTTATTCTCCTCTTCATTTCTCGGGCAGTTTATTTTCCTCTACTCCTCTCTGTCTCTTCCTTTTATAGTTTCTATGCTTTTCTTTTTTCTTTTCTTCTATTCTTCTCTTCCTCTGTCCTCTCCTCTCCTTCTCTCTTCTCCTCTTTTCTTTCCCTTTCCTCTTTTCTCCTTTCCTCTCTTCTGTAATATCTTCTAGGCTCTCCTTTCCCCTTTTCCTCTTATTTTCTGCTCCCTTCTTTTCTCCTCCTCTCCTCTCCTCTTTTCTTTGATCTTTTTCTCCCTCTTCCAGTTCTTTTTTCTTCTTTTTCTTCTTATATTCTCATCCATTCTCTTCAAGTCATCTCTTATACAGAAAGCAAAGAATACCTGTCAACTCATAGTATACTTGCTGATTTAGGTGTGATGTATGAACGTTGTGTATGTGTGTTTGTGTAGGACATGACTATAGCAGCGGCTTGTGCGCCCCCTGGTGGAGGTCGTAACCCGGTGACCCCACGCTTCATCCGGCACTTCAGCATGCTCTGCCTGCCCACGCCCTCCGAGCACAGCCTCAAACAGATCTTTAAGGTCCTACGTACGCACACACACACACACACACACACACACACACACACACACACACACACACACAGCGCCTCAGCTGGGAACAGTCTAACATGTTAAATGCACACACAGCCTCAGGCTGCACACGTGTGAACTGTGTGTCCTGCTGTACGTGTATTTATAGCATGTTCTCTGGCTCTGTTATTTGAATGTCTTAACCCTTTACACCAGCTGTGCTACATCCATTTATGTGTGCATCGTCATTTGTGTGTATGTAGATGTCTATATATATTTGTACACCAGCTTCTTGTTTGTTTTGTAAATGTAAAAGCTTCCTGACAGCTACACGTCCTTTCAGACCCATAGTGCTGAGTTGTCTTCTCACAGTGGAAGGATGCACAGAAACACCTGTGGATTTTTTAGATCTAAAGCAAAAGTGGAGAACACGAGAGTCCTAACAACCACCTGCAAGTCCTGGTAGACCACCTGTCCCAATCAGATAAGCTGCACTTGAAGCTTTCATCTTTTAGAGAAAATCAAGCTCCACTCTTACTTCAGATCTGAAAACATCCACAGGTGTTTCTGTCCATCCTTCCACTGTGAGAAACACTGAAACTGGACATCTGAGATGTGCACTAAGGTTTTATTGACTGATGAGTCAAACTGTGTAAATAGGATTATTTGGATTGTGAAAATGCAACCAACTTCTAAGACTGAACTTTGGAAGCATGAAAAATATTCCAGATTTCTAGCAAGTCTACTGAAAAGAACGGACGCTGTTATAAAGACAAAGAGCGAACACATTTAACGATACAAGAAAAAATGTATTATATCAGATATTATAGTAATGTTATTGACTGGAAATACACAGGAAATGCACTCATCTACAGTGTTATATGTATGTGTTTATATGCCTGTGCTTGTGTTTCTGTCTGTAGGCTATTTTGAGTGGTTTTCTGAGTGATTTCCCAGCTACAGTGAAACAGGCTGCAGGCAGCATAGTTGACGCTGCAGTGGAGATCTATCACCGCATGAGTGTTGACCTGCTTCCCACTCCAGCCAAATCCCACTATGTCTTCAACCTCCGAGACCTGTCCAAGTGTGTGCAAGGTGAGATAAACATGCACAGTTTGGCTCTTCCGTTATGTGAAGGTTCAGGTCTGGGTCTGGTTATTGGAATGTACAGAAATCCAAATGCATATGGCTTTTATAGGAATAAAGAATGAAGTAAATAATATATTGTCATTTAAAAATAATTTTATAACTGAATGTGTTTTAACAACAGAGAATGTTGGGACATAAGCAGTGATGATGGTCAGTCTCATATTCAGATAAACACAATGACCACATCCAAGTGGTAGAGATAGTAAGTTTGAAAGTTTAGATTACACTTGTTTCACAGAGATATGAGTGGTTAATAATATTATCAAATATTTCATTGTTGGGATCCAGGCATGTGCAAAAGTTTGGGTGCCCCTGGTCCAATTACATTTTGTTGATGTTCTAAGTAAAAGTGAGTGTATTTGCAGAATTTACCATGTTGGAAAAAAGTAAAAGATAAAATGTGGCCTGTGCAAAAGTTTTGGAACATTTTATGTTTGATTTTTTCCCAGTATTTTTTCCAATCTGCAAAATTTGCACTAAAATTAGCAGAAAAATGGCATATTTATGTGTCCTCTGTAGAGGATGTGTTAACATACTTGGAGAATAATGTATAATTTGACCAGGAGTGTTTTTGCATATGACTATATTTGATTGCCAGTTGTTTAATGTGGCTATTCAAAGAAAAAAAAAAACAGCTCGGATGCTCATCCCTGCTTGAGTATTCATTGCACATTTATTCCTTTGAGACGAAAGATGCAAAATCTTTCTGACTCATCACTTTATTGCTCAGAACAGCTCTTGTGTTCAAACGCTTCTTCTCACCCTGCGGCCTATTAGAAACTCTTTCTGAACCCCCCCCACCACCTCCAGTGGCCAACAGAAGTGCTCTCTCATGATTTGCGAGGTGCCTGAGGGCCAATAAAAAGAGCCTCCTGTGGGTTAAGACCCTCCCAGAGGCTGAGCTGATAAAGCAGCAGTTACGTTAAACAGACCAATACACTCTGAGGCCTGTTTTACTGTTATTGTTTACCAAAAACTTCAAAGATCAGTGCTAAGGTAATTTCTTACTGTGTCTCTGTTATTCACCGGGAAGTCAGAATTGTTCACAGTGCTTGTGATAGGAACCAGACATCTGAAATGTTTAATGTGTCTAAAAACTACATCACAGAAGGCTATCATACATAATGCTTATGAATATTTTGCCTTGTGCCCGATTTTACCATCGTCCACATTCCATATAAGAACTCAGAAGACATGTATAGGGTTATTGGTGACCCCTGGTTCCTATCGCCACCACTGCAAAGTCTATTCGTTTCTCTCTTCCATTAAACCACTCTGAATGACTTTGTTAACAATTGAATTGTCAAAACGAATTGTCTTGCAATTAAGACAAATATCAGTGGTGAAATAATGTATGTAATTAATGTAATTTTTTCACAAAAAATATTCTCATTATTTTTTTAAGTGTGCATTTGTGTGATATTTTTCACTATTTCTGAACTAAAATTAGGCCTCTCTATAACGCGACAGAATGACACAGACACTCGCAGATGAAAGTTGAATGAGAGGCTTTACTAGTGCAAACAGAATCCACAGTTGGAGTCAGGTCACAGGCAGTGGTCAAATCCAGAAAAGACAATATACACAAGAGCACAAACACAACAAGGCAAAAGAGTCTAAAAGGGATCAGGCAAAAGGCAGGTCAACAAACAAGGCAAAATGTGTCAGAACAGGAATAAGCAGTCAGAAATAACTCTCAGTAGCTCTGTGGAAAGAAGCAACACCTCGCAAAGAATCTGTCTACAAGCCTGGATGTTAAACTATACTAATCACGGAAGAACAGGTGAGGCCAATCAGTACTCTGGGGAACTGGATCGCTGATTGGAGCATGAGAGTGAGGCTTGTGTCATGTGATCTCCTAGGGGATTCTGGGAGATTGAGTCCAAAGAAAGTTCAGAGCCAAAGGGAGTCATGACAGTGAAATTTCAGTAAAGAAACATGAAAAGAACCTGAGACTCTGAACCCTGGGAGGCAAATCCATTTTATAAGCAGCATCGTTAAGATTTTTAAGTATCTTAAAAGGACCAATGTATTTAGGGAGCAAATTCCTGCTTCCCTCAGAAGCTGAAATCCCTGGTAGACAGCCATATTCTGTCTCTGGGCTGATAGATGGGGGTTTCCCCTTGTTCCTTTGTAGCACTTCTCCTATTCGCTGATGGGTTTCCTCCAAAACACTTTGACTTCTCTACATCCAGGTGTCAACAGCAGGGACATTAGTGATGGTGCCTGTCCATGGCGCCAATGGAGGCTGGTAACCCAGGACACACTGAAAAGGGGAAAGTCCCTTAGCTGAATTAATCAATGAATTTTGTGATATTTCTGCCCATCGAAAAAACTTAGACCAGTCTAAGGAGTTGTTTAAACAAAAGAGTCTGAGGAACTTCCCCAACTCCTGATTCATTCGCTCACGTTGTCCATTCGATTGCGGCTGATACCCAGGCGTCAGACTGATTGACACTGACATGCTCAAAAAATGCGTGAATGGGATAAACCAGACACTTCTTGAAATTCTGTCTATGACTGTGAGGATGGTGGTGTAACTCTGCGAAGTCATAATCTACAGCAATGTGGGACCACAGCCAAGGTGGGACTGGTAATGGGACTAATTTGCCTGTGGACAAAGTCTTTGGCATCTTGCATTGAGAACAAACTGTACACGAGGCCACAAATGAATGAACATCACAGTTCATGTTCTCCCACCAGTACCTAATGGATAATAATGGGTCCCGGTGATTAATCTATACTGTAATGGAACATAAAGTTTACAAGGAGGGCAATGACTAGGGACTTGGGAGTTTTCTAAGGCCTTTTCTCTCTCTTCGTCTGTTTCCCATCAAATGGCAGAAACAGTTACTGTGGGAGGCAAATGGGTTCAGGATCAGAAGGTGCGGAGTAGGTTCAGATTGGTGCATACGGGACAAAGTGTTTGCTTTGGTGTTCGAGCAGGGATGTAATGTTGAAATTGAACCTAGCAAAGAATAGGGACCAACGAGCTCGACTGCCATTTAGTCACTGAGAGTTACATAGGTATTCTAGATTTTTATGGTCAGTGAGTACAAGAAACGGATGCTTAGCTGCCTCTAACCAGTGATGCCACTCCTCTAACAGAAGTTCAACTGCCAACAGTTCGCAATCGCCAAATCCATAGTTTCATTCAGTGGGTGTCAACTTATGGGAGTAGAAAGTTATTGGATGGAGTTTTAGAGGGTTTCTGACACATTGTGATAGGACAACACCAACACCTATTTCTGAGACATCCACCTCCATGACAAAAGGCTCTGAGGGTTCAGGATGTTTGAGAATAGGGGCAGTAGAAAACAATTCTTTTATTCTTATTCTTTTATTCTTCTCAGCTGGTTCAGTCCATTGAAACTTCTTGGGATTGCCTTTGAGTAGAGCAGTTAGGGGGGCAGCAACGCTACTAAAGCCTTGAATGAAACAGCGATAGAAATGAGCAAAACCTAAGAATCGTTGGAGAGCTTTATCTGAGGATGGTGCGGGTCTTTTATGTACAAATTGTTTTCTAAGAGTTTCTGAAGGACTGCCCAAATGTGACCAATGTGGGACTCAAGGTCTGGTGAGTACACAAGAATGTTGTCTGCATAGGCTATCACAAATTTACCCAACATCTCTCTGAGGACGTCATTGATGAATGCTTGGAAGACAGCGGGGGGCGATAGAGAGCCCGAAAGGCATTACAAGATACTCATAGTGTCCCCTGGTATTCACAAAAGCTGTTTTCCACTCATCTCCTTCTTTGACACGAATGAGGTTGTAAGCACTTCTCAAGTCCAGTTTAATAAAATATTTGACTCCTTTTAATTGTTCTAGGGCTGATGGAACTAATGGAAGTGCTTGGTGAGGATATGTCTTAGTGATTTGATTCAGACCTCTGTAATCTATGCAGGGACCAAGACCTTTGTCCTTCTTTTTAACAAAGAAGAAGCCTGAGGCTACTGGGGACGTTGATGGTCAGATAAAACCCTGATTGAGAGTTTGTTCGATATGAGTATCCATGGCCATTTCGTCCTCTTGAGTAAGGGGATATACATGTGACGTGTGGAGTACAGGGTTCTCTACAACATCAATGGCGCAGTCATATGGTCTGTGTGGGGGTAGTTTTGTGGCATTGCCCTTGCTAAAAACCTCCTTGAAGTCCAAGTACTCAGAAGGAATGGTTACATTAATGTCAGTCTGGGGACTTTCTATGGACGTGCAACTGACAGACAATGTGGGTGGAGATACACATTTCAGGTGACAGAATTCAGACTATTTCTGAATTTCTCATTCTGACCAGGAGATTATGGGGTTATGTTTCTCTAACCGGGGTAAGCCTATAATAAGTTCAAACTCTGATTGTTCTATGATGAAAAGGGACAGGTTTTCAGAATGTAGAGCACTGGTTTTGATGAGTAGGGGCTGGGTCTGTCATGAAATGGCTCCTACATGGGCTCCATCTAGCACAGCTACTCGCAGTGTTGTTGGCAGGTCTTCTACAGGAGCACATTGTTCAATGAGGCGGGAATGAATAAAATTTCCCTCAGCTCCTGAATCTATCAGGGCTAAAACAACAACAGATACTTGGTGACAGCAGACAAACACTGGTAATAAAAATGACTTGGAAACCAACCCCTTTGTGGAGTATTCTCCAAATATTGCACAAAAACTTTTTGGGTGGCCTGGTCCTGCCATTCTGTATTAGATGACCGGCATCAACACAGTACAGAGAGGACCCTCTCTCAGTCATCAGAGCCTCTCCTCCTTGGGTAGGCAGGAGGGACACTGCACAGGTTCTTCACGGTCTTCATGAGTAAGGTGTCTAGGGGTAATTCGGGTTTTCACAATGTTTTTTGTTTCCTGTCACGATTATTCAACAACTGATTGAGGTGATTGGAGAGCGTTATTAACTGGTTTAAGGAAAGGTCATTGTCTCTGCACGCCAGTTCTGTTAGAACTTCCGCATTAAGTCCCTGGCGGAACTAGTAGTGCTGCTTTGTTACCTCCTTTATTAGAAGCTATCATGTGGAACTCCACAGCATGTTCTACCACTGAGCGGCAGCCTTGGTGTGGCTTGGTTAACACCACACCACTGACTTGTCCTTCATGGGGGTGATCAAACACAATTTGAAATTCTTATAGGAATTAGCTAAAAGACAGGTTGTGAATATGTAACTGGCGGTGGCCCATTCTAAAGCTTTATCTGATAAATGAGACACCAAAAATGAAATATTGGTCTGGTCAGGGCTATCGGGTGAATTATTAAAAAAGATGGAACATTTACGCAAAAAAACATGACACTTGTCAGGGTTGCCCTCAAATTTATCTGGTTTACCGACTGGAAAAAAGGACTCGGGTTCACAGTTGAGCTTCGACTAGGACTGACAGGACTCACCACCGGCTCTGCTGGGTTGAGGCTTTGAAGTTGGGTGGTGAGATCCTTCACTCTGTGAACCAGGAGAGCTACCTGAGTTTGTTTTTCCGACTGCTGGTGAGCTAAGGACTCCAGAGACTGAGTTCCCCCTGCTAGCATGTGTTGATGTTAGCTGAGCAGATGTCCTTGCTCATTCAAAGCTTTCTGTAAAGCCTCGGGATCTGCCATCTGCATGGCTGGCAAGGTATTCCATAGTGCGACAGAATGACGCAGACGCCTGCAGGTGAAAGGTGAATGAGAGGGTTTACTAGTGCAAACAGAATCCACAATTGGAGTCAGGTCACAGGCAGTGGTCAAATCCAGAAAAGACAATATACAAAGAAGCAACACCTCGCAAAGAATCTATGTACAAGCCCGGGCTTTAAACTATACTAATCACGGAAGAACAGGTGAGGCCAAGACTGCATGTTTATTTAAATTACCGGAGCAAGAGCTGGCCAGTGTTTACACAAAGAGAAATACAACCCCATTTTCCAAAAAGTTGGGACACTGTGCTAAATGTAAATATAAACAAAATGCAATGATATGTAATAATATTTATTATTATCATTTACACGCTGTTTATATGTACGTGTTTTGGCAACATATTCTGACGTCCAGAAAACGTTTCTTTAGGGAAGACCTTGATTATTTCAGCAAGACAATGTAAAACCACATTCTGCCTGTATTACAACAGCATTGCTCTATATTAAAAGAGTCCAGGTGCTAAACTGGCCTCCCTGCTGTCCAGACATGTCACCACATTTGGAGGGTAATGAAATGAAAAATACGAAACAGGAGACCCCAAATCACCAAACCAAATACTTACAGAGTGTTGCTAAAAGAAGAGGTGATGAAACACAGTGGTGCCCGCGTCCCAACCTTTTTTGGAAATGGGGTTGTAGACGAATATAAGTTTATTTGTTTGGCTGTCGTTTTGAAGGGAGGGCACATAGCATGAGGCAGTTGTGCACATCCTAGGTCACTTATTTGGCCATTGTAGCTAAGGAACTGACACTAGCTGGACAGTGAAAGCAGACAATAAGCTAGCTAAATAACGCACCAAGTCATCAATACTGAACAAGATTAATATTGACTAAAGTTATTTAACTCACTTCCACATCATTACTGCTATCTTTGTCTGTCCCCATATCTGATAAACAACATATCTGAACACTCTCTTCAAAGCTGTAAGTCAAGAAGGACTTGAGTGCCCCCTTGTGGAGAAAATTCAGACAGTTGAACATACCGTATATCATTCGAATTGCAGACTTATCACTAAGCTGATCATCAAGATGGTACATTTTAATAAATTCATAAAAATAAACATTTGTGTTTATGAACATCCAAACTGGCAGTGTATTTCAGGCTAACAGGTTGTGTGTATGTGTGTAGGCATGTTGCAGTGTGAGCCCGGCACTGTGCAGGACCAGAACCAGATCTTCCGTCTCTTTTGTCACGAGTGCCAGCGTGTGTTTCACGACCGACTCATCAACAGCGAGGACAAGTCCTACTTCAACACAATGTTGTCTGAAATGGCTGGTAAGAAGCTTCAAACCAGCCATGTTACATACTAACCATGTTACAGATCAAGCCAGGCTTCCACCATGATTGGTTGATTGATTGATTAGCTGATTGATTGATTTTAGAGCTGCATCTAGGGAATTGCTTATAGTATGTTAGCACTAAGCTAACACATTGCCCTTTTTTATTGTTCTAGATTAAACACTTGTAAGAAGCCATTCGGTATGTTTTATTTGAAGTGTGTAAAAAATCTTAACACATTTTAGCTCGAATCTTTCAGTTTTACAGTGACCCCTTTAGTAAAGAGCCTTGGCATAGAGCTGCCGCTGTTTTGAATTTGGTTATAAGGCTATGACTTATAGTCACGGTCAGTGATGTATCTAGAACGTCTAGAAGGCCTGGGTAAAGTTTTTCTGAAGAAATTGGTCCCACATTTTTGAAATCCATACATGACTGGGTGATTCTACTGTCCGTTCCCAATTATACTGGTAGCTAATCGAACGACTAAGGCCTTCAGT
Organism: Pygocentrus nattereri; assembly: GCF_015220715.1. NCBI lineage: Eukaryota > Metazoa > Chordata > Actinopteri > Characiformes > Serrasalmidae > Pygocentrus > Pygocentrus nattereri. Next base: position 3,135,136 of record NC_051232.1, on the reverse strand, counting down.
TATTCTCCTGAAGTCCTGACCATTGAGAGAATGAGAGACTTGCTTGACTATATCTATCTAGATACCACAGAAGAAAAGTCCGAATTGGACAATTTTCCTTTCTAAGATTTTAATCTGTTTGTTGTTTGGTGATTCTGGTAAATACATATAAATTAAAAAGACACAAGGGTGTTTTTAAGTGCCAGGTTTATTGGTCACTGCATGCAGATGTTCCACATTGTACTGAAACGTGAATCATTTTAAACTAGTTGTGAGGGCACTGAAGCCAATGCTCTGAGCGGTCCCACAGCCTTGCCAGCCAAATGTACAACAGAAGCCAGCCTTCCCCTCTTACTCCCCAGTCTCTCTATGTCTTTTAGTCATTACGCTGCTCCCAATCTGTCTGAATTTGAACAAGCTGACAGTGTGTCTTCATCATGCCTTTCACCTGACAGGTAAACATTTCAGCATCTGTTTGGAGCCCAGCTATTTTGCCACGCAGCCAATCATCTTTGGAGACTTCATCAAGGTAAAGATGGACATGTTTTAAATACTAGTTTACTGCTGTCACTTTATTTATTTCCAAAAACCGTTTAAACCAATAGAGAAGATGGGGCTCCTCACAACCACCTGCAAAACCTGGTAGACCACCGAAACTGTCCCCATCAGATAAACAGCACTTAAAGCTTTCGTCTTTGGGAAACAGAAGAAAATAAACCACTCTTACTTCAGATCTAAACAATCCACAGCCATCCTTCCACAGAAGGATCACAGAACTTCATCCTTACTCAGAAAAGGAAATGGACAAATCAAACAACGAAGCTGCTGTTGTTCTTAACACAATGGACTGACCACCCCAGAGTCCAGACTTCATCATCTTTGAATGTTTTTGAGATTCCTTGGATCATGAGAAGCAGAAAGTTGACACTATTTCTAAGACTGAACGTTGGAGATGATGGGGAGATTTCTTTGGGAAAAAAAGAAAGTATTCTAGTGTTCTAGTGTTAGATGGCCATTTTGACTGGAGATTAATAAATGACTAGAGGTCTCTGACTTTTGCACAGTACTGTATTTTGCCATGATTCAAATGATTCAAATTAACCCCTTGAGCCTTCGGTACATTATTCAGTTATGTGCCCTAAACATACTATTCAGTTATAAACCGTATAATTTAGTATTCATTGCCTAATTTTAAACTAATTTGCAAGTTATGTAGTTATGAGAGGGAGGAACTGAAGCATGGACTCTTTTAAGAGGTATTGGAGACAGACGTCCTGTTAAGATTGTTGAAATTATGTTTTATAATTAGCCTGTGCAAAAGTATGAATGACAAATTGGACGATGTCCCATTGCACAGGTTGGAGTAGATAAGGCAGACCGTGTCTATGAGGACCTGATGGATATGGAGAAGATCCGGAATGTTCTGCAGGATTACCTGGATGACTACAATATGACGTTTGCCAAAGAAACCAAGCTTGTCTTCTTTCAGGATGCCGTTGAGCATGTCTCCAGGTAGCAAAGCCAAGCGATTGTAGATTTTTGTCATAAATTGCCATTTTAAGCAATATAACTCAGACCTAGAATCTAGATATCTAGAATATGTTTTAGTAATTTGAATTGACTAAGTGTTTGTTTGACTGATTGATTGATTGATTGATTGAATGTTTCACTGTGTAAAAGTTGGTGTGGACTGTTTTTCCTGGCTTTTTTTTTTAAATAGGATTGCACGTATGATTCGACAAGAGCGTGGCAACGCCCTCCTGGTGGGCGTGGGTGGCACAGGGAAGCAATCTCTCACACGACTGGCTGCTCACATGTGTGGCTACCGCTGCTTCCAGATTGAGCTGAGTCGAGGCTACAACTATGACAGTTTCCATGATGACCTGCGGAAACTTTACAAGATGGCGGGCGTGGAGGGCCAGGATATGGTCTTCCTCTTCACTGACACTCAGGTACAGTCAGGATGTGTTCCAAATGTGCCCTGCATAGGATACTCCCCAAATCTTCTTTACACAGGCTTAGCAAAGCACTTATCCAGTCATGAAGCACATAAAATGATAACAACCCTGAACTACAGTCAGAGAATCAGCATACAAATCAGCATTTATGACCTACAGTGCATCCGGAAAGTATTCACAGCGCTTCACCTTTCCCACATTTTGTTATGTTACAGCCTTATTCCAAAATGGATTCAATTCATTTTTTCCCTTAAAGAACTACACACAATATCCCATAATGACAAAAGTTTGTTTGAATGTTTTGCAAATTTATTAAAAATAAAAGACAAAAATATCACATGTACATAAGAATTCACAGCCTTTGCCATGACACTCAAAATTGAGCTCAGGTGCATCTTGTTTCCACTGCTCATCCTTCAGTTGTTTTGAAAACTTGATTGGAGTCCACCTGTGGTAAATCCAGTTGATTGCACATGATGGAAAGGCACACACCTGCCAATATGTGGTCCCATAGTTGACAGTACATGTCAGAGCACAAACCGAGCCATGAAGTCCAAGGAATTGTCAGTAGACCTCAAAGACAGGATTGTGTGGAGGCACAGATCTGGGGAAGGGTACAGAAAAATTTCTGCAGCATTGAAGGTCCCAATGAGCACAGTGGCCTCCATCATTCGTAAATGGAAGAAGTTTGGAACCTCCAGGACTCTTTCTAGCTGACCACCCAGTTAATCTGAGTGATCGGGGTAGAGGGGCCTTAGTCAGGGAGGTGACCAAGAACCCAAGGGTCACTCTGACAGAGCTTCAGCATTGCTCTGTGGAGAGAGGAGAACCTTCTAGAAGGACAACCGTTTCTGCAGCACTCCACCAATCAGGCCTGTATGGTAGAGTGGCCAGATGGAAGCCGCTCCTCAGTAAAAGGCACAAGATAGCCTGCTTGGAGTTTGCCAGAAGGCACCTGAAGAACTCTCAGACCATAAGAAACAAAATTGGTCTGATGACACAAAGATTGAACTCTTTGGCGTGAATAACAAGCGTAATGTCTGGAGGAAACCAGGCACTGCTCATCACCTGGCCAATACCATCCCTACAGTGAAGCATAGTGGTGGCAACATGCTATGGGGTTGTTTTTAAGCAACAGGAACTGGGAGACTAGTCAGGGTCAGAGGAAAGATGAATGCAGCAATGTACAGAGACATGCTTGAAGAAAACCTGCTCCAGAGCACTCTGGACCTAAGACTGGGTCGAAGGTTCATCTTCTAACAGGACAATGACCCTAAACACACAGCCAAGAGGACAAAGCAGTGGCTTTGGACAACTCTATGAATGTTCTTGAGTGGCCCGGCCAGAGCCCAGACTTGAACCCGAGACTTGAACATCTCTGGAGAGATCTGAAAATGGCTGTGCACCAGCGCTTCCCATCCAACCTAATAGAGCTTGAGGGGTTCTGCAAAGAAGAATGGGAGAAGCTGCCCAAAAATAGGTGTGTCAAGCTTGTAGCATCATGCTCAAAAAGACTTGAGGCTGTAATTGCTGCCAAAGGTGCTTCAACAAAGTATTGAGCAAATGCTGTGAATACTCATCCACATGTTTTTTTTTTCTTCATAAATTGTCAAAACATTCAAATTTTTTTCACTTTGTCATTATGGCGTATTGTGTGTAGAATAAATGAATTGAATCCATTTTGGAATAAGGCTGTAACATAACAAAATGTGGAAAAATGAAGCCCTGTGAATACTTTCCGGATACGCTGTATATAGGGCACTGTATAGTCCAGGGCCCACCAGCCCTAAGTTTACTACACACTTCTATAACCTGAGGATAAGTATTAGTTTGCATTGTAGTGTGTGTAGTTACTGAGTAATAAGCATGACTATGTCATAAGCTTGAGATTTAAAGGGGTTAACTGAGATTTCATTACCATGGTTACTTGCTTAACCAAGACTGTTCACTTGGTTAACCAAGCTTGATCACTGTGACCTGGTTACCTGAGAATGGTCAGCAAGTTTACTCAGTTAACTCAGTTTATACAGGTTTGTCAATCAACTGAGGCACCGTAATTACTCAGTAAACTAAGATCGGTTACTGTAGTTACTCATTAACTGAAATTGGTTTCCATGGTTACTGGTTTACTGAGATTGGTCACCGTGTTTTGTTGGTCAATTAAGGCTGGTCATTGTAATTACTCTGGTAACTAAGACTGGTTTCCATGGTTACTCATTGACCTAAGTCAGTTACCATGGTTGCCAATTAACTGAGATTGGTCATAGTGGTTACTCAGTTAATTGGGATGGGTTACTCTGTTGACTGAGGTTGGTCACTGTGCTTATTCAGTCAAATGGGATTGGTCACTGTAGTCACTCAGTTAACTGAGACTGGTCAGTGTGATTACATTTACATTTACATCATACATGATTACTTGGTTAACTAAGATTATCGCAGACAATATAATGTAGGTTCAATAATCTTGTACAATATGTAATATGTAATGGAGCAATACATATTGTACAAGTTAAATGTGGTCCAAACCAATCTTTTTAAGTCTGTAGCACTTTTTATGAGTGCACACTTTAGAAAGAGCAGATGTGTGAATATTAGGGACTGACTCATTTCTTGGCTCACCTTCATCTTTGAAATGGTAATGACAATGAAAATGGCTTTTACGTATCAAGAATAGTAATGGCATCAGTTTGACTCTGCTCAGACTTAAGGGAATCTTAGTCATATTTGTAATGTTCTTGGATTTCCAATAATTTAAAATGTTATAAATTTGGCTTAACTGTGAAATGCTTAACATGGAAAAGGCTGCAGTGTCTGCTATGGCTGGGCGATATAGTTAAAAGACTATATCTTGATATATTTCAGCAATTTGGCCATAAACAGTATATATCTACATGTCTTATTAAAACAAGGATTGAGTCACAACAACCAGAATTTGCATTTAACTGCCAAAATGCTACAAAATATGCAAAGTTGGATGTAAACAAACAGTTTCTTTGATTCAATCACTTCCATTGAATACACAGGACTGTGGTGTTATCCACTTTGCTGTCCAACGTTTTTCCTTATCACTTAAGGTTTCCATTTTGCATAAGAAACATATTGGCGAAATGAGGGGATGTTCTCAGGTTTCTTTGAAAAACTGAAAGAAAGACCTCTGAAAAAGAATGAAAATTATAATAAAACATGAAATACTGAAAAAATACAGACTGAACAGCTACAGATCACTTCTTATGCTAGCTACACACAATACATGTTAAACCTTTTGTATTATTTTTTGATAACAGTATTTAAAATGCTGTTTCAATAATCAAAAATAAAGGTATTTAAACAGCGAAAAAGGGAAAATTGTCCAGCTCTAATTCTTGCCCAGTCCTGCATTGTACCACCCAATTAGACTAACAGCTCCCTTCTTTCTTGAGCTCATTAGTCAAACCAGAGAGAATGCAGGCTTGGTACGAATGTCCACAAACCCTGCAGAGCTCTGAAAGCTGAAATAGGAATCTATGGCTAGCTTCAACATTGAAAACTCCTCTATCTTATAGTGGAATATAACTAATTCATTCCTGATTCTATATTGATTACTGGGACATTCATGTAAATGCAGGCAGTGCACTGTTCTTTCACTGGAATTGAGAGTACAGTAGGTCAAGTTCCATAAAGCTCTGCTGTTCACTCACCTGTAATCAATCCTTAATCTGACTTACTGCCGGAAGAATTATTGATGCTTGAGTCACACAAGGTGTATATAGAAATATAAAGAAAAGAGTTCAGTTGGATGCTTTTACGTCCACTATGTTCACAATGCAGGTAGAAGTGGCTCAAATGTGATCTTTTTCTTCATATGTGACAGATTTTTGGGGTTTTTTATATATTTGCATGCATATGTTTGAACACCTACGGTCAAGGTATGTGTTGTTTTTGTAAACGAAAATATATTGATGTCCTCTACACAGAACACCCCAGAGACTTGGGGCTTGTCTCAGACTCACAGCTCAGAGACTTGAGACTTGGACTTGCACTCCAGAGACTCAAAGTTTGACTGGAACTCAAGACTCAGACTTGCAAGCCAGAGATTCAACAATTCAGGCTTGTGATTTGTGACAAACTTTCCTCGTACTCACACCTAGGAGACTCAACACTCGAGTCACACCCTACACTGAAAAAAACATCTTGAATTTACATGATTCAAAATATATATTGGTTCCACAGAAATCAAGTGTTACATCAACTTAAGTTATTCAAGTGCTTATTCATAGTAATTATATTGATATAACATTTCATGTGGAACCAATGCACACCTTTGAATTGTGTCAGTTTACAGCAACCTTTAAGCAACATATTTTTTCATTGAGCCACTCAAGACATAGACAGAGACTCAGACTCACACCTCAGACACTGGTGACCCAGACTTGTATGTCACACACTCAAGACTCGACTCAGGCTCTCAGCTCAGACACTGGAGTTTCATGCTCTCACCTCAGACTCTCAAGACTCAGACTCTCACCTCAGACACCCAAGACTCAGACTCTCACAGCAGACACTCAGTACTAAGACTCTCACCTCAGATACTCTAGACCCAGAGTCTCACCCCAGACACTCAAGACTCAGACTCACATCTCATATGGCCAAGACTCATACCCTCACCTCAGATGTGCAAGACTCAGACTCTCACATCAGACGCCCAAGATTAAGACCCTCACCTCAGACACTCAAGACTCAAATTCACACCTCATACACTCAAGACTCAGACCCTCGTCCCAGACATGTAAGACTCAGACTCCCACCGCAGACACTCAAGACTCAAACTCGCACCTCAGGCATGCAATACTCAGGCTCTCAACTCAGACACTCAAGACTCAGACCCTCACCTCAGACACTCAGGACTCAGACCCTCACCACAGACACTCAAGACTCAGACCCCCACCTCAGACAGCCAAGACTCAGACTCTCGCTCCATATACTCAAGACTCAGACTCACACCCCAGACACTCAAGACTCAGACTCTCACCACATGCACTCACGACTCAGACTCACACCCCAGACACTCAAGACTCAGACTCTCACATCATGCACTCAAGACTCAGACTCACACCTCAGATACTCAAGACCCAGACCCTCAACTCAGACACTCAAGACTCAGACCCTCACCTCAGACAGCCAAGACTCAGACTCTCGTCCCAAGCACTCAAGACTCAGGCTCACACCCCAGACACGCAAGACTCAGACTCTCACCCCAGACGCTCAAGACTCAGACTCACACCTCGTGCATGCAAGACTCGGGCTCTCATCTCAGTCACTCAAGACTCAGACCCTCACCCTGGACACTCAAGACTCAGACTCTCACCTCAGACACTCAAATCAAATCAGACTCACATCAGACATCTCTACTTTTATGACTTTAAACATTGTGCAGTGTCCCCAAGGCTTTGAAGAAATTGATGTGTTTGTAGATAAAGGAGAAGGCCAGTCAGACATTAGAGAATGAGTTATAATGATAATGTGTGTGTGTGTGTGTGTGTGTGTGTGTGTGTGTGTGTGTGTGTGTGTGTGTGTGTGTGTGTGTGTGTAAAGGCAACAGATGCAGCTCAGCTACACAGTGGGGAATGACCTATGATGATTTAAACAGAACATCTCATTATGCTCTCTCAGTTGCAGCCTGTTTTACAGTGCCACCATTCGTGTACTGTATTTAATTTCCAGTACAAGTTCATTTCTCAGAACTGGATGTATCCGCTACAAAGCTGCCTCTTTAAGCTCAGTCTTATCTCTCCCAGAACAGCCCTTATTATGAGTGACATCTGATCGAATGGCAGATTTAATTCCTCATGTTAGATTAGGGTACAACCCTGACATCTCCAACTAATCCCACGCGCTTAGACCTTCTGAGTGGAGCTGACCTTTCTACTATATAAAAAACATACAGAGGCTTGTCTTTTTTTCAGAGGGTGAAGGAAATAATATTGAACTTTTGCTGTCCGAAATATTGCATTTGGTGTACAAAACATCAGATATACGCTTGTTCAAATGTTTCTTTAGGCTTCTTTCTCACCACAGGAAAGCGTGCTTTAATCAGAGAAAGTGTTTGATTTTTGGCTGAAAAACCTGTAATCTAGCTTTGTCCATGCTCATAGTTTGGTAGTTCTTGGTATGGTTTAGTAGTTCTATCTATAGGTTTAGTAAATGATGTGTTTACAGCTTATATATTGCTTCTTGTTGAAGTAGTAAAACAGCTGAACCCCACTATGTAAAGTCAGCTCTAGGCTGCATTATTGTGGCTTTTCTTTACTGTTATAACCTTGTGGAACAAGACATAATCTTTTATTGAGAACATCTGGGGACAACCTCGAGACATTTGGGATAAACGTTGGTGGAAATGTAGACTTAGCGGGACCAAACCCCGAGTGAAATTTCTAAACCAATCCAACACTTTGTGAAGACTGGAGCTCAAAGCAGGGGGCGATGGTGCGCTCGTCAACATTATCCGATGAAGCCTGTTGTTAGCCCATCGATAAGCTGGCATGTCCGAAAAGTCCCTTCAGAAAATTCAATTAAGCATGTGCCGAGAACACATATGCGTTAAAAATAAGTATTTCCTCAGGCAAGAGACCAGTTCCATTAGCTAACAGTAGCATTCCGACAGCTAGCTTGTTTGGCTTGTGTTATTGATTGTACTCTGGATGTTAAAACCCTGGACTAGAGAGATTCGTGGGCTGGTTTTAGAGGGGACATTGTCTTGTTGGTGATGGATATCTGGTGCCTGACTCTTACTGTTATTATAGCCTATTGTTATTAGGTTATTAAAAAAATAACATGCTTCATCTTTTCTATTAACTTTCTTGTAACCACAATTTCAAAATCATTTAAACCCTCGTTCACTTACAAGGGAAGACAGCCTGCTCATGGAAAGCTGGAGCTCGGCTTTATCACATTTACAGGCACACAGTAAACAAGACCAAATGCTGCTTTGCTCTGCTATACAGCACATTAGAGACAACACATTTAGACTGATAAGGGCTTTAAACTAAATGCTGAATAATTCATGCTAAAAGAAAACAAAATTATGAGACAAATATGATGAAACGTGATTAGTTTATTGCTGCTGAGGGCATTAAACTGTCCAGCTTGATTGATTTTAAATAAGTGCCACAGCCTGAATTCAATAAAAAAGTGGTGGGACACTGCCCCATTGCCCCAGGTCAATGCCAGCTTACCCCATTGTTCCAGCAGCCATGATTTAGAAAGCAAGATTTGTTGTCATTTATCTTAATATTCCAGTATAGAAAACCATTGACCATTGAATATTAAAGTGAAGGTTCTGCCAAAAATCAACAAATTTACCTCAAATATAGTTGACAAAAGATGTTTGGTGTTTGAGGTTTGCTTCTTTCGTTTTATACTGGAGTTATAAGGCTACTGTAGCTAATAATGGGGTAATTGTGATTGATTTTTGGTCAAACATTACTTTAAAAGAGTAACAGGGAAAGATATGTGTCTGAAGGTGGTGTATATATTACATAGCATAAGGTTTTTGGCTCATTAATAAACTCATTCATTTCTTTAAAATTGGTCAGAAAAGAGTGGATAAGATTGACTTTTTGGTCATGGAACTAGATGCAGAATTGCACCCCCAGTATTTTAGCCAAAGATACTTAGAAGCCTCCTAGAAGACAACAAACACATGGATAAACATCTAGAAAATTAGGATCTTGGTAGTCATAATGTGAAATAGCTGACACTTTTTTTACCAATATGGAGGTGAAACAGTTCATGAGAAACATTAATAACCATAGCCAGCTGACGAATATAAATAATGATGTGTTCCTTGTTAGATTAGGGTGAGCAGATTAATTCCAGTGATGGAGTTCCTGTAGAACACCAGTGACACACTGAACTCATGATTATATAGGTGATTAACTGTGATGAATTAGCTGAGTGTGATGTATCTCGTCCAGGCTGGACTTATTATTATGAAGTGGTTTAACACGTTGAACTTTGGTACATGAGCGGAGTGTGATGTATCTCTCTTGGCTGTGTTCAGATTGTGGTTGAGGAGTTTCTGGAGGACATTAACAACATGCTGAACTCTGGAGAGGTGCCCAGCCTGTTTGAGAAGGACGAGCTGGAGTATGTTCTGGCCGCTACACGGCCCAAAGCCAAAGAGGCCGGCATCGCAGAGGGCAACCGTGATGAGGTATAGGCTGGAGAAAACCATAAGTGACCATCAGCCATCCAACTATCATTAATCCTATTGTTGAACTTTATGTATGTGCTGTATGTATATATGCGTGTGTGATTCTGTCCATGGGCAGGTCTTCCAGTTCTTCATCTCTCGTGTGCGTGAGAAGCTGCACATTGTGTTGTGTATGAGTCCGGTGGGCGATGCCTTCAGGTCACGATGCCGTATGTTCCCTTCATTGGTCAACTGCTGCACCATCGACTGGTTTGTACAGGTCAGCATCACCAACCCCTGCATTTAAACCTGCTGCTTAGTCAGTATTCATGAATTCACTGCATGACATTAATTTACAATAGCATCAAGGTTATATTGCTAATACCAGTCAAGTACTATATTGCAGGACTTGCAGTGTTATAGGCCTGAGCTTTACAGCTAAAAACAATTCGCTTTCTATGAATGTCACATTTGTAAGCATGCATAAATGCATTCTTAACATGTCATAATGCATTCATAAGGTATCATAAACATCACTATAAACATTTCTAAAAATGCCTTACACATTATAGCCTTGCTTATTATGCATTACGAATTGTTAACATAATGCATTATAAGTACTATTCATAACAAATTATAGGAGCTCATAAGTCGTATTTGTCCGCTCTCAGTAAAGTGAAGCATACTGGACTAAAGCCTCCTCCAGTGTTAAGAGTTCAAGCTTCAAGTTCAAACACCAAAACATCCACAATAAAGCACATTACAGGCTTCAAATGTCAGAGTTTAAACTAGAGCTGCCATCGGTGTTTTACACAATATGGGAAAGTCAGTTTACACCACTGTTAATGTACATCACCATTAGCTTGGCACTAACTTAACAGTGCATGTCCAATAGAACGCCAGCAGAGATTAGCGTTACTGCACTGTAGTGTTACAGAGTGAAGGTTTTTAGCTCTTGACGTTAGAACCAGTGAGGGAACAAATTACAATGACAGTGCTCTACTATCTCAGCTCTCCCTCTCCAGGCCTTCGCTCCACAGTGACTTCACGCGTAGTGCGAGGGTTCAGGGGAGCGGCTGATGGGTACTTGATTTGCTGTGATGTAATGTATCATTTAAAGTGAGATGCTGCTTACAAAAAGCTAATTGTAGCAATAATTTTCTGTATCATTCAACATAGATAATTATTATGTGAATTTTCTAATTAATAAATTACAGGTCTGAAACGCAATTTACTATGTAAGTGCAATGGCCTAGTAACATCTATATTATGATCAAACTGTTCTCTTGTGCTTTTGCATTTATGGGAGTTTCCATCTCAAAAAACTCAAAATACTGAGAGAAGATTATAGTTACAAAGCACCTGCTCCCATTCACCAAAACTGACTGCGCACTTTTTTAATGCCTTCTCTTATGTTTCATAGCTAACACGGCTACCATGGCTAATATGGCTAACGTGGCTAATAGAGCTGCCTTTTTAGGTACTGAGAAAGAAAGAAAAGTTTTTTGAATTCATTTTATTTCCTGCCATTTCTCATTATTCCTAATTTGAAGGGAAAAAAACTGCTTTTTCCACCCCCACTGGCACAAAGTGTTGGTAGACACTGGTAAATAGCACCTCTTTTAGTAAACATGCGCCTTATTCTGGGTACTCAGTTTCACACAGCAGAGCACATGGCCTTCTTGTGACAGTCTTTTCTTATTCCGAGACCAACTCTTGCTTCTCCAAGCTCATCACTCTGCTAACTTTCCCATTGGTTTCAGGTGCTGTGAGTGAATGGCTAGACTTATTCTAGCGCATGTAGTGAGCTAAAGGACATCGCCTCCTTGTGTACTGAAATAGCAGTTATTCAAGCTTCAGTCTTGTTCTGCCAATATCAGATTAAGAAACAGAAAACATAATCATTTGATCATAAATACCTCAAATGATTATTAGATGTTGAACATTTTTAGATCTCAGTAATTAGCATTACTGTTTTACTGCCCATGCCTTCAGTGCAGTCTAGATCCCAGAGCACTGTTCACCAGGAATCCTACCACATTTTCACAGTACATCTTAGTTCTTTACCCAACTTTGAAAGCTTTATCACCTGACATGCTTTTCTTATGCTGTGCACTGTTTTCTAACATGAAAGCTGATCATACTTTGCTGTCCTTTGGACTGTAATGTGGAAGAGTGAAGTGTAATAGTTGCGGCAAATCGCTCACCACTCTAAGGTCAGTATCCCCATATGCCTTTGGCCGTGGTCTCAGTGACATTACTGTCTGTGGCTAAATGAGGAGTGATGGATGTAATTGTGTCTGGTGTCGTGTCCTCAAAGCGAGCGAACAAGAGCAAGAGAGAGAGAGGGAGGGAGAGAGGAAGAGAGAGAGAGAGAGGACTCGTGTGTTTGGCTGGCATTTTAATTGGCCACAGACGCTTTAGGGCCTCTTATTATTTTATGCATACATCGGCTTCTGCCTGCATCTATCAATCTTTTACCCTCTCTCTCACACTCTCTCTCTCTCTCTCTCTCTCTTCTGTTTCTCTCCTCTGTTCGGCATGCTAACAAGGCACATGCTGACTGATCTCCGGCTGTTTGGACGAGCAGAGCGTTGAGCTAATCACCGCCAAGACTGTGTGCAAGGGTCTCCATCTATTGACTATATACGGTCTTTTGTATATAAGTACACTATATATATATATATATATACACACAAAGTGAGTGAAAAGTCACAGGACACCGTTTTATTTCAGAAAACCACCTTCAGCCACCATCTTGAAAGCTGCCATATTGGATCAAGGGCAAGTTTTAGCAAACTTAGCAAACTTAATTTAATGTCTACAACGCAACACGTTTATCAATGTGTTACATCACTTTTCCTTTTAACAGCAGTTCATAATTATTCGGGGACTGAGGACACCAATCAAGCCTTTTTTGAAAGATTTTTTTTGCCATTCTTCTGCTATGCAAGTCTTCAGCTGCACAATTGTATGTGGTCTTCATTGTCATATTTTGTGCTCCATCCCTGAAAAACATCCTTGAAAAAGACGTTGTCTAGAAGGCAGCATATATAACTCCCAATGTGTGCACATTTCTCAGCTTTAATTGGTATGTACAATACTCCCACACCCTATATGACAGACCCTGGCTTTTGAACTTTATGCTGGTAACAATCTGGATGCTACTTTTCTTCTTTGGTTCAGGAAACACAATGCCCATTATTTCCATAAATAGTCTGAAAAATTGACAGCATGTGTTTTCACTAGCATCAGTCCACTTCAGGTGAGCTGGAGCACAGAGTTGCAAGTGGTGACCCTTGACCCATCCGCCTTCGTTGGAAGCTCTTTTTATCTTCAAGTGTGATTGCATCACCTACATCAATATTTTTGTAACATTTCTCAATGTTCCTGTCCCAGCTTTTTTGGAAAATCTTACAAGCATAAATTTAGGACATTATTACTTCTTTAAAGTGATTTTAATAAGTTAAATTATTTCACTGTTATGCCAGATGATAAGAAATATGCTTGAAACAAACATAATTATCAGACAATATAGCAAGATAATTTGACTTACTAAAATCACCTAAAACAAGTAAAAATGTTGAGAAATAAGTCTTATAATTATCTTGCAATATATTGGATATATTATGTAACATACATTTAAGATAATTTCAATTGACAAACTACTAATTTCTGCATGTCTAAATAAGCTTGCATGCTTGTAAAAAATTGTTTATTCGTCAATACAGGAAGCCTCATGCTTCTTTTACACAGGGATAGAAAACTCAGATTCTACACATTGATATGTTTCAATATGGCAAATGTGAACACTGTGATTGTAACACCTCTGGCAGGAGATTTAAGAGGCATTATTCTCTGAATCGATCTCTAGCAAGATGCCTGATTCAATAGGGTCAAATGGTTAAAAGGTAGATTAGGTTGTTCAGAATGGTTTGATATGAAATGCTCTGTTTTAGAGAAACTTACTAAGTCAGAATTGCTCAGAGTGGTGGTGATAGGAACCAGATGTATGAAGACGAAAACAAAATGACTATATTTGTGTTGTAGACATTGCGACCCTTGGGGCTGTAGTAGGCCTAAGGTAAGATCTGACAAGCTCAAGATAGTTTTTCCTGTATTAATTTAAGAATTATATCTTACTTTTCAGCATCTTATCTCAAGTCAGCAGAGCCTAATCCACTCAATCATGGTTGATACTCAATTGTTACAATTGTCGCAGTGTCTGTTTTCTAAGTGAGCCTCACACCTGTAATAAAAAGTGGTTCAGAATGGCACAGGGAGTGATTTTTATGGGTACTGTAGCAAACTCTGAAATGAAATGTCTCTGTGATATATCTAATAGCCTTTTCTTAAGCTCTGTACTGAACTCAAGTGCTGTAGGTTTTACCATTACTGACCATTACTGAAAAAAAACAACTAGCATCAGAACATAATAGATCATTAAAACTTGAACCTACAGATGAGTAGATATAGGCCTGACCAATATATTGTTTGATAAGAATAAATAAAACTTGGGGTGGGCAATATATTCTAAAATATAAATTTCATACCACAATACTTCAAGACATCATGATGCACAATATGCAGCACAATATTTACTTTTTCTGAGATTTAGTAAGTTGGAACAAAATAGAACCTGTGCTGCCACATATAAAAATATCATAAAAATAATGTACCTACAACTACAATGATTTCTATTCAATGATTTAGAAACTGTGCTGCACTAAGTCCAATTAAACCAAATTTGGCTTATTTTGTTAGAAACATGTAATTAGTGTTCTTTAAGACCTGACAGTATCTACTTCTAGAAAGCCTAGAGTGATGTTTTTCTCACAAAATTGGTCCTCCATTGTAAATCTACATGTGATTGGTTGTTTCCATTGTCAGTTCCTAAGAATGCTAATCTTGCTCAGAAGGCTTTCAGTTCAGCTCCTAAAGCCCTAAACAATGGGAAGGAATGGCTGTTTCTACCTAGATACCATGGAGACAATCCTGTTTAAATATAACCTGTACTACAAAGTCCAGCCACCAACTGAAACAAAGCAACCTGTCTAACCAAAGTGTAAAGCTTGGTTGGGTAGGGTCCCTAGCCTAATGGCAGTGTGTTGTAGAAGTAAGGTGCGCAAGGCTAAAGTGTATCCAGGTAAGCTGAAGGGGGTCCACCTGTCTTTCTGAAGATCTCTGGCCAACTCACACAATAGTAGGCACAATTGTAGGAGTGAACTATCTCTAGTTGTTTGGTGAGGGATTTGGGTGCTCCTCGGCTCCACCCCATGTACTACAACTTGGCTTCCTGCATCCACAGTGGTTTCAAATCCAGAAGCCATCCTCTTAAAGACACCCCTTTTCCTGTATATAAGGATCTCAGTAAATAAAGTGACGCCCCCTAGTGTATGGAAAGTGTACGATGTAAGTGTAGTGTCTATCTTTATGCACCTACCCTAGGCCCAAAATGAACAAGATGATTTTTATTTCACAGAAATCATTAGGCCTTCTCTGAAACCAGATGGTTATTAATTGATAAAATGATATTGACCAATATTGATCATGTTTAATGTTTAAAATCTACTTTTTATTCATATTTATTCATATTCATTTTTTGTTCCATTTTCTATCATAGTATCCAGTTTTATTATGAATATAGAAAAGAATTTTATATTGTGATGATATAACCGACAAAATTCATACCCTGATTTGATTGTTTCCCATCAGCAGAAATATATGTAATGAATAATTATGAGCAGTATATTAATATCTGATATAGTGGGCTATTCTTTTTCTCTCTCTCTGTATCTTCAGCCACCTCGACCCTTTTCTCCTAGTTCAGTTCAGTCCAGAAATGCTATACTGACATTAATATTTCAATATTACTGCTGAGCAAAGTATAAATGAATGGACAAAAATGATTAGCAAAGTTATTAATCATAAACGCTAACTCTCCCCCTCTTTCTCTCTATCAGTGGCCACATGAGGCTCTTCTCTCCGTGTCGCAGACATTTTTCCAGAATGTGGAGTTTGGCAGTGAAAAGATGAAACACTGTTTCTCTGAGATGTGTGTGGAGATCCATATGAGTGTGACAGACATGGCTGAACGTTTCTACGCAGAGCTCCGCCGCCGCTACTACACCACCCCAACCTCCTACCTGGAGCTGATTAATCTCTACCTGAGCATGCTGGGACAGAAGAGACAGCAGCTAGAGGCGGTGAGAGTCACCACCCCCATATCTGGACCCACGAGCTTCACAACCTCTGTACACAGACAAATCAGTCCTTCAAGTCCCTAAGTGCAACTCCACATCTTTACCCCACGCATAACACCACAACCTCCCTAAAAACCAGATCATGTGTGAACCCTTAACCTCCCTGTACATCTAGTAGTTACACAAACTTTGCTAACACAAACTATACCAGCTAGAAGTATAGTCACACAGATCTCTGGGATATGACCCTTTAACCTCACTTAACAGCTTATAGTCACACAAGGTTCAGGCATAAGACACTGCAACTTCAATAAACGACTTACAGTTACAAAGGCGTTGTACAAAGGCAATACAGTCCCATAACCTCAAACCTACACAGCTCACAGTTGCAAAAGTTAAACGATATGATCCTGTAAACTTGCCACACAGCTTGAGTTCCACAAGTTCCAGGGATATGATCTTACAACTGTATCACACAGCCACACTGTATGTACTCTAGGACATACAGATGCACAAGCCTCAACCCTTCAGCATCCTAAATACATAGCTTAGAGTTATACAAACTTCAGGGATATGACTCTGTGACCTAACTGCATGGCTTAGATTAACAAAAGCTTGAGGGAAATGACCCTAAAACCTCCCTACATGGCTTACTCAGGCTCCAAGGATACAACCTTACCACACAACTTACACTTCCATGAGTTTCATGATCCTACAATCGCACTACGTGGCTTACAGTTACCCAAACTTCAGGGATATGACTCTATAACCTCATCACATAACTTGTGTGTGCTTGTGTGGGTGTGCTGTCAGGCTCGTGATCGAGTGAAAAATGGACTCACTAAGTTGTTGGAGACCAATGAGCTGGTGGATAAGATGAAGATTGACCTCTCTGCTCTGGAGCCTGTGCTCAAACAGAAATCCATTGATGTCGACGCTCTTATGAAGAAACTTGCTGTCGACAAAGAAAAAGCTGACCATGTGAGTGTGTTTGCATGCACTGGCGTTACTGACGTTGCACTCTTCCAAATGTGATTAAACCATAATCCACTCTTTGCAATATATTCTACACGGTTATAACACTTTGAGTGAAAATCTCCTCATTGCACCTGCTTTTAGCCATTGACCTTTGATCCCTCCCAGGTGCGAAGGGTGGTGAAGGAAGATGAGGCTTTGGCTAAGGTGAAAGCAGAGGAGACACAAGCCATTGCAGATGATGCCCAGCGGGACTTGGACGAGGCTCTACCGGCTTTGGAAGGTGCTAACAAGGCCCTGGATGCACTAGACAAGGCAGACATCTCTGAAATCCGTGTGTTCACCAAGCCGCCTGACCTCGTCATGACAGTCATGGAGGCTGTGTGCATCCTGCTCAACAGCAAGTGAGTGCCAGTGTGTGCGTCCTAAAATTCAAGATCACCTGTGACTCTACAACCCGACAATTGGTAACCTCACAAACTCCATACAGCTATAGTAGTTACATACGCTTTGAAACTTTGACCCTACAACCGTAGCAGTTTATAGTTGCAATTACACAGATTTCAGGGATATGACCCAACAACCTCACTACAAGACTTACAGTTGCACAGTTTTTTGGGAAGTCACCCTACAACCTTACTACATGGCTTATAGTCACACAAGTTTAAGGGAATGACCCTACAACCTTAGTACATGGCTTACAGTTGCGCACATTTCTGGGAAGTGACCCTACAACCTCACTACATGGCTTACAGTTATTCGGGCTTTAGGAACATGACCTTACTACTGCACTACATGGCTTACAGTTCCACAAGCTTCAGGGATAAGATCCAACAACCTCAGTACATGGCTTACATTTACATAAGCTTCAGCGTTATGATCTTAGACCCTCAAGTCCAGGCTTTGTTGTAGTTCTATAAAGTGGTTTTATAATGAATAATGTGTCTGTCTTATACTAGTTAATACATATTGTACAAATTCATGGCTTGTTGCATGCGAAGGTAAAGTAATACATTTTGGAACATTTTGTTGTGACAGGTTCTGTTAAGGATAATAGAGGTAGGCAAGGGGTCCAGGGGCCAAAATTCCTAATGGCTCCTCTGGACACATATAATGGAGGTTAAAAATCATAATGCTCTATATTAGCTGGGACTGAGTTTTTTTGGCACTGTTATTATGTTCGTAATTCATTATATTAACAATGAACAATAATGCACAACAAACATGGTCATGAAGTGTAGCATATTTTTATAAATATATTTAGTCATGTTTATAATTTCTTATGGGGACATTATAACATGTTATGAATGTGTTTGTTTCTTATAACCATGACATTCAGGGAAATGATTTTGCTATTTTCCAACAGCCTTAAATCTGGCTAGTTAGCATGCCTGACCCCTCTGATCTGATAGGCATTATGATCAAAGAAAATCAGAAATGGAATTGGCCTGAAAAAAAGTTGATTAATCTACCCCCCCCTCGTTCTCTCTCTCTCTTTCTTGCTTTCTCTCTCTCGTTATCTCTGTGTACACTGCCTCGATCTATCTATTATCATTTGATATTACTCCCCCAAGTTGTTTAATTTTTCTGGATATGAAAGTCATGCTGAAGCTGAACTACAGTTGCCCAAAGACTTCCCCCTTTTTTCCTGAAACAGAGTCATAGTTCACTCTTAGTTTGACTCAAAAGCCAGTGAACAACTCTCTGCTCAGACTATAAAGTGTTCAGATCTGCTGGTCTTCTTTATACTGGATGGTGATAAAATTGTAATCACATTAATGCTTTATTTATGTTCTCTCTTTCTGTTATTGGCTCGATTATTTTTTTGATAATCTTATGTATGCAGAATGCTTATGATCTTTGCAGTTGTGATTTTATACAGTAAAAGGTGTTTTTCTCTATGGGATTGGGTGTAAGAGTAAATCGTGTGCATTTCACAATACTGCAAGAACTCAGCAAAACCTGACTTCCCTTTTTAAATTTGATAATAAACATTTGATAATGCGCCAACTCATCAGGAATTCTCTAGCAAAACACATAACAGTTGTTTCTTGCTGAGGTTTGAAAATCATGAAAGGAGTTAAGACTACATTTCCCATGATTCTCTATCTACAGGACTGACTGGGCCAGTGCCAAGCAGGTGCTAGGTGACTCTAACTTCCTAAGGAAGCTGACGGAGTATGACAAGGACAACATCAGGCCTCAGATCCTACAGAAGCTGCAGCGCTACACCCAGAACCCAGACTTCATTCCTGAGAAAGTGGAGAAGGTGTCCAAGGCCTGCAAGTCCATGTGCATGTGGGTGAGGGCCATGGACCTCTACTCCAGAGTGCTCAAAGAAGTGGGACCCAAACGAGAGAAACTGGCTGCAGCTCAGGTGAGTTGACACCAACACTGCAGCTGCTGCTGGGGGAATTGAGGAGTCATAGAAACTATTCTGAGTTTGTGTGGTTGATGGATGTATTCATAAACGCGTAGATGATTAGATGGATGATGGATGGATGGATGGATGGATGGATGAATAGATGAATGGAGACATGGATGATGAGTGGATGGAGAAGTTAACGAATGGCTGCATGGATGAACGAGTCCATGGATAGGTGGATGGATAGATAATGAAGTATGGAAGATGGGTGGATGGCAGATTAATTACTGGGTGGATAGATGGATGAAAGTATAGGTAGACTGATGGATGAAGGTATGGTTTATATTTTTATGGATGGCCAGATGGAGAGATGGTATGGATAATGGGTGAAGAGATAGGTTAATGGATGGATGGATGGATGGATGGATGGATGGATGGATATGTAGATGAATGGAAAATAGATAGGCAGATAGGTAGTTGAATGGAGGTGTGGGTGATGGGTGGATGGAATGTTGGATTGATGAATGGATGGGTGGATTGATGGATGCATGGTTGGAAATACTGGTGTATCAGTGGTGGATAGGTGCATTGATGGATGAATAGGTGGGTGCATAGATGGCTAATTAGATGGATGGAGGATCATAGAAATTTGTAAGAACAGGAGGATATATCACAGAAATCAAACAAGTCTAATTCCGTGGATTGTTGCAATAGTAAAATAAAAGCATTCACATTCTGGATGGATGAATGGATAGATGAACGATGAAACCATGGACCAGGTCAAAATATATGAGATGGATGGGTGGGTGAATGATGGAAATAGACCGTTTGAATGATATGGAATGGATAGATACATAGAAATAGAACAGTTGAAAATCTGTGGGATGTACTGAGAGCAGTAAAATTCCATGGCACAGATAATTGGATGGGGATCTATCATAAGATGTTAGAAGTAGAGAGGAGAAGTAGAGCAGCTGTGATTTGGATGAGGATGTGAGATGGTATGAGAGTTGTCCTGAATTGCTCTCTGTCCTCAGACTGTGTTTTTATCTAGATTACTCTCTGCAGGAACAGGGTTGTGTTCTGGACTACAGTGCTTACTGTGTCTCATTGTTTTTGTGCTGATGTATTTTTTGTGTTTGTTCTTGTTGTTGTTTATTAGGCGGAGCTGGATGCTACCATGGCGACTCTGCGGGAGAAGCAGGCGAAGCTGCAGGAGGTGGAGAATCAGATCAAAGTTCTGCAGGAACAGTTTGACTCCAGCCTGGCCGAGAAAGAGGAACTGGGTACGACAAAGAGAATACAGAATGAGAGAGAGAGAGAGAGAGAGAGAGAAGGAGAGGGGGAGAAAGTAAAGACAAAAAATAGAGAGAGGGAGAAAGAAAAGGGTAAGCACACGGAGAGTGTGACTGGAAGAGGGAAAAGGGAATAGTGATAGATAAAGAGGTGAGAGAAGGGAAGAGAAACAGCAAGAAAGGGTAGGAGAGAGATGGAGAGGTAGACGCAGAGCGAGAAAAAGAAAAGGGGAGAGAGGGAGAGAGAAAGGGAAGAAAAAGAAGGTTGAAGAAAGAAAAAATAAACAGACAAGTTGCAAGAGAGGTGGAGAGGACAGGAGGAGAGAGAGAGAAAGGAAAAGAGAAAAGAGAGAAGACAGTAAGTGATAGACAGAAAAGAGAAAAGGGAGAGAGAAATAGAAAAAAAGGAACAAGGAAAAAAGAAAAAGCACAAGAGAGAGGGAGGAAAGAAAAAAAGGCAAGAGAGGATGAAAGGAAAGGATCGGGATAGAAATAGAGAGTGGTTGGAAGAAAAAAGAGAAGGAGTGAGTGAGGGAGAAAGAAGGGAAGAAAGGGGACCGAGAGAGAAAAAGAAAGACAGTAGATGGAGAAAATCACAAGGGCACACAGAGTGAGAGGTGGAGAGGATTGGAAGCGTGAGGGAGAAAGAGGGGGAGGAAGGGGGGCAAGAAAGGGAAAGAGAAAAAGACAGAGAGACAGATGGAGAGTGACAGAGAGAGCGGATGGATGTTGAAGATATGAAAGAAGAAAGAAGTGGAGGGGAGAGAGAGAGAGAGAGAGAGAGAGAGAGAGAGAGAGAGAGAGATGATGCACCAACACTGATTTCAACCCAGTACAAACACTGTAAATTTGCTGCTAGTACATATAAAAACAGACAGCGGTGCTCCTGCAATACTTGGGTTCAGAGTCAGTTGGGCATCACGCAGCATGTGTGTGTTTATATGTATGTGTGTAGCTAAGACTATGGCTCTGACGGAGGCTCGCCTGGGCCGCTCGGGGAAGCTGACCGCAGCTCTGGGGGACGAGCAGGTGCGCTGGCAGGAGAGCATCACCCTATTTCAGCAGGAAATCAACAATGTCATTGGAAACGTCTTCATCGCTGCTGCCTGCGTGGCTTACTATGGAGCCTTCACCTCCCACTACAGACAGCTGGTAGTGTTTAACCGTTTGTTTGGGTGTCATGTTGAGTGTTTGTTCTAGTGAAAAAACCTTAAAAAGTCCCATATAGTCCTGCAAACATCACATACCACCCTTCATTTAGTTTCTTTACCAATCAAAACAGCTATGAAGTACAAGACTTTTTTTTTCTGGAGATATTAGACAGCAAGATAAAGTTTAAAGAAAGCAGTTTCCAAAACGGGAGTTCAAAAAGTAAATAAAACACAGAGAAACTGGGACTCCTGTCAACCACCTGCAAGACATGGTAGACACTAAGACTGTCTCCATCAGATAAATAGCACTTAAAGCTTTCTATGCAATGAGGCCTTTAAGTTTCCTATGTGGACAAGAATCTTTCTCTCTTTTCTCTCCCACTCTGCGAGTCATGCCACTTGTAAAAAAAGAACAGATGACCCAATCACACTGTCCCCAACTGGATAAGCTCCTGCTGTTCTCCTCCATTCAAGGTCACTTTCACAGTACATTTTTATCAGCCTACATATTTTGGCCCAACACCTCCTCAGCAGTGGAAAGCATTTATCACTCTATTTTAGATGTCTTGACTAGAGCAGGTAGTTTTTTGAAAACCAAGCAAATGGACCAAAACAGCTCTTAAGTGCATATCAAGCCAAAATGCACTGAACCTACAACAGCAATCCAAATGTGATTGCTAATGCTCTTGTGGCTGAATGCAATCAAAACCTCACAGCACCGTTCCAACATCTAGAGCAAACTCCTTATTACATCCCCAGACTTCAAAAGAAACACTGAATGAGCAGGTGTCTACAAACATTAGGACGTGTAGTGTATACATATTAATAAAAATAAATAAATGTCCTTTTTCTATGATTGGATTTCTATGATTCACACTGTGTTAAAATTTCCTAATTAACAAACTGACAGAAACGGTTCTTCTGTAAATCTTACATTGACCTCCATTACAAGTAAAGAGCAAGAACAAGTAAGAAATGATTTTCCTTCGATTGTAAAGTTACAGTGACAGTGAAGATATATATGATACTTATGGGACATATTATTTATTACTTATAGGCATTTACTTATATATAATATATGTATGTATATGTGTGTGCGTGTATGTATATACACCAATCATGTATAAATTCATGACCACCTCCTTGTTTCTACGCTCATTGTCCATCTTATCAGCTCCACTTACTGTATAGCTGCACTCTGTAGTTCTACAGTTACAGACTGTAGTCCATCTGTTTCTCTGATACTCTGTTACCCTGTTCTTCAGTGGTCAGGACCCCATGGACCCTCACAGAGCCGGTACTATTGGGTGGTGGATCATTCTCAGCACTGCAGTAACACTGATGTGGTGTTGGTGTGTTAATGTGTGTTGTGCTGGTATGAGTGGATCAGATGCAGCAGTGCTGCTGTGGGTTTTAAAGCTCTGTTCCTTTACTGTCCACCACTGAATAGTAAGTGGAGCTGATAAAATGGACAATGAGCGTAGAAAGAAGGAGGCGGTCATAATGTTATGCCTGATCGGTGTGTGTATATATATATATATATATATAATGCATATTCTTAATACATTATTTCATATGGCATATTGAATATTGAATATTGCTTATGATAATATGTTATATGTGGGTATTTAACAGGCCTGTTTGTGTGTCTGTAGCTGATACAGCAGTGGATTTCACGCTGTCAGGAGCTGGGCATCCCCATCAGCAATAACTTTAGTCTGATAGGAATCCTTGGGGACCCCTATGAGATCCGTCAATGGAACGCCGAGGGTCTGCCCCGGGACACTGTCTCCACCGAGAACGGAATCCTCGTGACCCGTGGCCGCCGCTGGTCACTCATGATCGACCCTCAGGATCAGGTGACCCTTCCCGGAGCATGATATCATTACATCATTTCTGCCAGTCTGTTTTTAAAGCTGCGAGACTGGTGCTCTATTGTTTCTTCCTTTTTTCCCCTGTTTTCTGTCCTCACACACACGTTTTTTTCAGTGTGACTGGTGTGGGAATAGTGTGAGTGTGGAATAATACTTTCAGCCCCAATTTCAAGCAGCGGTTTGCTAAATTATGAATTAGATTCAGAAGGTAGGTGGGATTGTACAGAGGCAAGAGCAAAATGTGAATAGAAGTTGGTTCTTCTACATCTTTGCTCTGCAAGAACGTGCATGGGGTATTTTGGTGCTAGTCATATATGCTCATCCTGTGTAGTCTGGCCAGCTCTTTGTAGAGGATGCGCAAATTTATTTTCACTTTGAAAATGAGCAAAACTGGTTGGTTTTGCTTCCATCTACTGCTGCTCCCATAATCCCACTGCCATCTCATGAACTAAGCAACCAGTTCATCTTATCCCAATAACAGCATCTTGCAAATTTGACTATGAAGTGGGTAGATATGTACGTTTCAGTTCATAACATATATGTAACTTGTCCCGAATTGCCTGCATAAGTCCAGTACAACATCAGCTTATCACTCATGAACATGTCCACCACTGAGGAGACTAATCATTTCTCAAAGGAGGCTTTAGCAGAGTTCAGTAACACTGAGATTAATAACTGATCACATTGATTTATCAGTCTACTCAGGCTTTAGCAGAGCTCAGTAACACTGAGATTAATAACTGATCACATTGATTTATCAGTCTACTCAGGCTTTAGCAGAGCTCAGTAACGCTGAGATTAATAACTGATCACATTGATTTATCAGTCTACTCAGGCTTTAGCAGAGCTCAGTAACACTGAGATTAATAACCGATCACATTGATTTATCAGTCTACTCAGGCTTTAGCAGAGCTCAGTAACGCTGAGATTAATAACTGATCACATTGATTTATCAGTCTACTCAGACTTTAGCAGAGCTCAGTAACGCTGAGATTAATAACTGATCACATTGATTTATCAGTCTACTCAGACTTTAGCAGAGCTCAGTAACGCTGAGATTAATAACCGATCACATTGATTTATCAGTCTACTCAGGCTTTAGCAGAGCTCAGTAACGCTGAGATTAATAACCGATCACATTGATTTATCAGTCTACTCAGGCTTTAGCAGAGCTCAGTAACGCTGAGATTAATAACTGATCACATTGATTTATCAGTCTACTCAGGCTTTAGCAGAGCTCAGTAACACTGAGATTAATAACCGATCACATTGATTTATCAGTCTACTCAGACTTTAGCAGAGCTCAGTAACGCTGAGATTAATAACTGATCACATTGATTTATCAGTCTACTCAGGCTTTAGCAGAGCTCAGTAACGCTGAGATTAATAACCGATCACATTGATTTATCAGTCTACTCAGGCTTTAGCAGAGCTCAGTAACGCTGAGATTAATAACCGATCACATTGATTTATCAGTCTACTCAGGCTTTAGCAGAGCTCAGTAACGCTGAGATTAATAACTGATCACATTGATTTATCAGTCTACTCAGACTTTAGCAGAGCTCAGTAACGCTGAGATTAATAACTGATCACATTGATTTATCAGTCTACTCAGACTTTAGCAGAGCTCAGTAACACTGAGATTAATAACTGATCACATTGATTTATCAGTCTACTCAGGCTTTAGCAGAGCTCAGTAACGCTGAGATTAATAACCGATCACATTGATTTATCAGTCTACTCAGGCTTTAGCAGAGCTCAGTAACGCTGAGATTAATAACTGATCACATTGATTTATCAGTCTACTCAGGCTTTAGCAGAGCTCAGTAACGCTGAGATTAATAACTGATCACATTGATTTATCAGTCTACTCAGTCTTTAGCAGAGCTCAGTAACGCTGAGATTAATAACTGATCACATTGATTTATCAGTCTACTCAGGCTTTAGCAGAGCTCAGTAACGCTGAGATTAATAACTGATCACATTGATTTATCAGTCTACTCAGGCTTTAGCAGAGCTCAGTAACACTGAGATTAATAACCGATCACATTGATTTATCAGTCTACTCAGGCTTTAGCAGAGCTCAGTAACACTGAGATTAATAACCGATCACATTGATTTATCAGTCTACTCAGGCTTTAGCAGAGCTCAGTAACACTGAGATTAATAACCGATCACATTGATTTATCAGTCTACTCAGGCTTTAGCAGAGCTCAGTAACACTGAGATTAATAACCGGTCACATTGATTTATCAGTCTACTCAGGCTTTAGCAGAGCTCAGTAACGCTGAGATTAATAACTGATCACATTGATTTATCAGTCTACTCAGACTTTAGCAGAGCTCAGTAACGCTGAGATTAATAACTGATCACATTGATTTATCAGTCTACTCAGACTTTAGCAGAGCTCAGTAACGCTGAGATTAATAACCGATCACATTGATTTATCAGTCTACTCAGGCTTTAGCAGAGCTCAGTAACGCTGAGATTAATAACCGATCACATTGATTTATCAGTCTACTCAGGCTTTAGCAGAGCTCAGTAACGCTGAGATTAATAACCGATCACATTGATTTATCAGTCTACTCAGGCTTTAGCAGAGCTCAGTAACGCTGAGATTAATAACTGATCACATTGATTTATCAGTCTACTCAGACTTTAGCAGAGCTCAGTAACGCTGAGATTAATAACTGATCACATTGATTTATCAGTCTACTCAGGCTTTAGCAGAGCTCAGTAACGCTGAGATCACATTGATTTATCAGAGCAGAGCTCAGTAACTCTGAGATTAATAACTGATCACATTGATTTATCAGTCTACTCAGGCTTTAGCAGAGCTCAGTAACACTGAGATTAATAACTGATCACATTGATTTATCAGTCTACTCAGGCTTTAGCAGAGCTCAGTAACGCTGAGATTAATAACTGATCACATTGATTTATCAGTCTACTCAGGCTTTAGCAGAGCTCAGTAACGCTGAGATTAATAACTGATCACATTGATTTATCAGTCTACTCAGGCTTTAGCAGAGCTCAGTATCACTGAGATTAATAACCGATCACATTGATTTATCAGTCTACTCAGGCTTTAGCAGAGCTCAGTATCACTGAGATTAATAACCGATCACATTGATTTATCAGTCTACTCAGGCTTTAGCAGAGCTCAGTAACACTGAGATTAATAACCAATCACATTGATTTATCAGTCTACTCAGGCTTTAGCAGAGCTCAGTAACACTGAGATTAATAACTGATCACATTGATTTATCAGTCTACTCAGGCTTTAGCAGAGCTCAGTAACACTGAGATTAATAACTGATCACATTGATTTATCAGTCTACTCAGGCTTTAGCAGAGCTCAGTAACACTGAGATTAATAACTGATCACATTGATTTATCAGTCTACTCAGGCTTTAGCAGAGCTCAGTAACACTGAGATTAATAACTGATCACATTGATTTATCAGTCTACTCAGACTTTAGCAGAGCTCAGTAACACTGAGATTAATAACTGATCACATTGATTTATCAGTCTACTCAGACTTTAGCAGAGCTCAGTAACACTGAGATTAATAACCGATCACATTGATTTATCAGTCTACTCAGGCTTTAGCAGAGCTCAGTAACACTGAGATTAATAACTGATCACATTGATTTATCAGTCTACTCAGGCTTTAGCAGAGCTCAGTAACACTGAGATTAATAACCGATCACATTGATTTATCAGTCTACTCAGGCTTTAGCAGAGCTCAGTAACACTGAGATTAATAACCGATCACATTGATTTATCAGTCTACTCAGGTTTTAGCAGAGCTCAGTAACACTGAGATTAATAACTGATCACATTGATTTATCAGTCTACTCAGGCTTTAGCAGAGCTCAGTAACACTGAGATTAATAACCGATCACATTGATTTATCAGTCTACTCAGGCTTTAGCAGAGCTCAGTAACGCTGAGATTAATAACTGATCACATTGATTTATCAGTCTACTCAGGCTTTAGCAGAGCTCAGTAACACTGAGATTAATAACCGATCACATTGATTTATCAGTCTACTCAGGCTTTAGCAGAGCTCAGTAACACTGAGATTAATAACCGATCACATTGATTTATCAGTCTACTCAGGCTTTAGCAGAGCTCAGTAACACTGAGATTAATAACCGATCACATTGATTTATCAGTCTACTCAGGCTTTAGCAGAGCTCAGTAACACTGAGATTAATAACCGATCACATTGATTTATCAGTCTACTCAGGCTTTAGCAGAGCTCAGTAACACTGAGATTAATAACCGATCACATTGATTTATCAGTCTACTCAGGCTTTAGCAGAGCTCAGTAACGCTGAGATTAATAACTGATTACATTGATTTATCAGTCTACTCAGGCTTTAGCAGAGCTCAGTTACACTGAGATTAATAACCGATCACATTGATTTATCAGTCTCCTCAGGCTTTAGCAGAGCTCAGTAACACTGAGATTAATAACCGATCACATTGATTTATCAGTCTACTCAGGGTTTAGCAGAGCTCAGTAACGCTGAGATTAATAACTGATCACATTGATTTATCAGTCTACTCAGGCTTTAGCAGAGCTCAGTAACTCTGAGATTAATAACCGATCACATTGATTTATCAGTCTACTCAGGCTTTAGCAGAGCTCAGTAACGCTGAGATTAATAACTGATCACATTGATTTATCAGTCTACTCAGGCTTTAGCAGAGCTCAGTTACACTGAGATTAATAACCGATCACATTGATTTATCAGTCTCCTCAGGCTTTAGCAGAGCTCAGTAACTCTGAGATTAATAACCGATCACATTGATTTATCAGTCTACTCAGGCTTTAGCAGAGCTCAGTAACGCTGAGATTAATAACTGATCACATTGATTTATCAGTCTACTCAGGCTTTAGCAGAGCTCAGTAACGCTGAGATTAATAACTGATCACATTGATTTATCAGTCTACTCAGGCTTTAGCAGAGCTCAGTAACGCTGAGATTAATAACTGATCACATTGATTTATCAGTCTACTCAGACTTTAGCAGAGCTCAGTAACACTGAGATTAATAACCGATCACATTGATTTATCAGTCTACTCAGGCTTTAGCAGAGCTCAGTAACGCTGAGATTAATAACCGATCACATTGATTTATCAGTCTACTCAGGCTTTAGCAGAGCTCAGTAACGCTGAGATTAATAACCGATCACATTGATTTATCAGTCTACTCAGGCTTTAGCAGAGCTCAGTAACGCTGAGATTAATAACCGATCACATTGATTTATCAGTCTACTCAGGCTTTAGCAGAGCTCAGTAACGCTGAGATTAATAACTGATCACATTGATTTATCAGTCTACTCAGGCTTTAGCAGAGCTCAGTAACGCTGAGATTAATAACTGATCACATTGATTTATCAGTCTACTCAGGCTTTAGCAGAGCTCAGTAACGCTGAGATTAATAACTGATCACATTGATTTATCAGTCTACTCAGGCTTTAGCAGAGCTCAGTAACACTGAGATTAATAACTGATCACAGTGATTTATCAGTCTACTCAGGCTTTAGCAGAGCTCAGTAACACTGATTCCCAATGCTTGTATTCCATTACAATTCAACTCTGTCAATTTATAATACAAAGCCCTTTGCTTGCTAGACGAGGATTGTCGGGGTTGTTCCGATGGTAAAAATATTCGTGCTGACCACTGGGCTTCACCTACAGCTTGGGCTGGGTAATATGACAAAATGTTATTGTAATAAATTACATCACAATATGCTTTTGTTCATGTAATTTCTAGTCAACATGGTCATTAAGTATAAAATTAGATATTATTATTATTGGTCAATAAAACCAGAAGGAACACAAGGACGGGTCAACACTGGGAGCTGCAATGCCTGACTTTCTTTCCCTGTTTTAGAGGAGGCGGTGCTGTTTTACAACACTAACAGATCAACAGGGAAGCAGCCCAGAACACAATCAGCTAGCTTCCCTGCATTAGCATACACATGCTTGGCCCCCTCTGCCTTTCTCTGACTTTTCATTACAGCTGCCTGTGATTGTGCTCCCTTCCTCTTTCGGCTCCTTGTCATTTTGGGTTTTTCTCTCCCTCCATCTCTCGGAAGCGCACGCGCACACATGCAGACAACCGTTCCCGCCGCATGGTATTTACATACTGCCCTGATCTCAGCTCCGCTCAGCTCATCTCCCTGGCATCCTCTCTGGCACATTCTCCTCTGATCTCGCACACGCGCTCCTCTCTTCATCTCAGCAGCGTCTCCTCTGGCCCAGACTCTTTATATAAGAAGCCACTGTCAAATCCTTCGCATCTCGTATAGCACATTTCAGCTCACACAAGACACGCACACATGCGCTATTTCACTCGACAGTTCTGACACTTCAGCCTGGTCAAGCAGCTTTATCTCCTCCGTTCACATCTAACCTGCCTCTGAGGCTGACCTTTTGCACTCTTCCTCTTCTAGGAAACGTTTGCTTGCTCAGCTCTGTTGAAACACACGTTTAGCTTTCTCAAGAAGAATATCCTCAGAATTCACTCGGAAAATTTACATCGTTTTCCCCTTTAGGGAAACTATAGCTGTAAGGTTAATGTGGCCAACGATTCCCAAAAGAATTCCTTCAGTTGTTTGTAAAGTAAATACCTTTCCTTCCTATTGGCACCGCTGCATAACAGGACAAGTCTAATAAACCAGGTGTTGTTATATTTTCATCTTTGTTTTTCATTTCATTTTTGCTGGATGTTTACTAAAACAATATGTTTTTATATAATACACACATATATTTTACAATGATGTTTCCCTGGATTTAAGTTTTAGGAGAGAGAATACAAAGCCTGGACCCACTCTCAGCTCCTGGGCATTTCAGGGGTGCATTAAACTCATTTTCCTTTCTTTGTATATACTTATATAAACTTTTAATGCATTTAGATGAAAATATATGGATTCATATGCTGATGCATGCCAAAGGGATAAGTCAAGGTTAAAGAGTAAGAGCTCTATAGCCTTCTCTGGGGAAGCTGTGTGTGTATCTGAATGCTATTTGTGTGAGAGTCCATCTTCATGAAGTGCAATACGATGACCTCCTGTTCCCCTTTCGCTTCTGGCATCAGGCAAATCGCTGGATCCGAACCAAAGAGACAAAGAATGGTCTGAAGGTCATCAAGCTGACGGACGCAGGCTTCCTCCGCACCCTGGAGAACGCAATACGCCTGGGCATGCCTGTCCTGCTGGAAGAGGTGAACGTTGACCTCCTTTTATCACCTTTTCTGACCATTAAAACGGACAGGCAACGAATAGTATCACTCTATTTGGATTTTAACAAAACCACACCACAGTGGCCCAGTGACAGCGAACAGGCTAACAGCTACACACGTTTGATTCCAGCTGTCAATAGTGACTTGACTTTGTTCTTTCAGACATGAGAATTTAAATGTGTGTATTTGAGTGAGCACTGCGGAAGGAGGCACTGTCAGCCTGCTAACTAAGCTAGAGGCCAAGATTAGCTTGTCTAGTGTGATGACTCTCTGTGATGATCTGTTCTGAATTTCGTTCTTTGGAGACTAACACTGCTTAGGCTTGATTTGATCGCTTTGGACGGACAGCCTTATTGTGGACTGATTGTGGAATGGTGCTATTGATTGGTTCTGGCTGTTCTCTGATTGAGGAGTGTAATAAGTTGTTTTAAGGATGAGCGCTGTTTACAGCTGAAGTGTTTTCGTTATTCCAGTTAGTTATTTGTCAGCAGTGATGGACACACGTGTAACACTGCATTAATGAAAGACATTTCTGACCACACAGGATGAATATTATTAGAGATAGCACCAGTCTGATACACTATATTAGTATTGGACCAATATTAGCAATTCTACATGAATGAATCAGATCTCTTTCTATGGGAAATATAGCTTGAAGTATCAAAGTTTTGTGTAGACCAATAAGACAACACATTAAGTAGGTTTTGTGGTAAAAATGCTTTCTTAAGGTTGGCAAAGAATGAGTAGTGAGCTAAATATTAGAGTACAAGGACTTTGCCTTTATTTTTAAATAGCCTAATTTTTCATACATTTGCATTGTAGGTATTGCAGTATTTCTCCCTTTTGGTTTTGGTGAAAGAGTTGAAATAGCCCATTTTAAACTTTCAGGGTATCTTTTAAAGAAAATAATTTCACATGATACTCAAGATTTAATTTATGATGTACAGTTGTATGTAACAATTTAATCCCCTGGACAAGTTACATGTTTTGTTGTTTCACCACATTTTAGGACACAATTTCTCAAACATATGAAAAAAATGTATATATATCAATAAATTTAGCACAGGTCACATTCAGTGCATTAACAGTAATTGTGTATTTAAATGTACAGTGAAGTGTCCTCTGTTAAAAATGTATGTATTGGGTGTCGAGCCATCTCTGATTCTTATGCTTGGCATTTGTCTCTTTGTGTTTGTGTACAGCTTAAAGAAACTCTGGACCCTGCTCTAGAGCCTGTTCTCTTAAAGCAGACGTTCGTATCGGGCGGCAGAACGCTGATCCGCCTGGGTGATTCCGACATCGACTACGACAAAAACTTCCGCTTCTACATGACCACCAAGATGGCCAACCCCCACTACCTACCAGAGGTGCGTGTGAGAGAGAGTATTGCCTTATAGCAGAGAAATAGAACTGTTGGATATACCCTGGCGGTCAAGGTCACTTGGTCTCATTTTGAGATTTGATTTTCATGCTGTTGCGTTTCAGTTAATTAATATAAAAAAACCTGTAAAAGTTTGCATGGTCCAAAGTATGTAGACACCCTTCACACTCATTGCTAATAGGTGTATAAAATCAAACGTATGGCCACGCTATCTCCACAGACAATCATTGACACTTAGTGAACTCACTTATTGAAATTTCTGTACTATTATTGTGAAATGGAAGCATCTATGAGCAACAACAGCTCAGCCACCAAGTGCTGGATCACACAAAGTCGCAGAGCAGTGCTGCAGAGTGCTAAAGTGCATACCACATAAAAAATGGCCTGACCTCTGTTGCCTCACTCACTACAGAGTTCCAAGCTGCCTTTGGTAGCAAAGTCAGCATAAGGATTGAAGGATGAAATGAGTTTCATTAAGCTTCTGACACAGCTGCCCAACGCCACTCAAGCCTAAAATAAATCGAGTGGTGTAAAGCACACTGCCTCAAAGTACAGTCCCACCACAAAATCCTTAGAGTTTAGCATGAGGTGTGCCCAAATTTTTGACAGAGAGTGTTTTCACTGTAAAAGAAATGGTTGCTTTCACTCCACTCTGTAATCAAGTGTGAAAATAATGCAGTGTCAGTGTTACAGAGCCCCCTTTAGAAGCAAACAGCTGTCCATAAATTCCACATGCAGCTTTTAAGTCAATGCAAATTACTGTCCCTCTGAGATTTTCTATTTATTTTCATGAAATCACTGATTGTGTGACATTAGCATAGCTGTGTCTGCCTCCTCCCCATGAAAGGGCTTTTGAGGCATAGTGCCCTGCAGCTTGGCACTGGTTTAAGGTCAACCAGACATAGTCATGTGACCCAGGCTAGGGTGGATTTAATGATTTTGGGGCTTTAGCCAAAAACAGACAGCTAATATTTTGTAGTGCAAAATAATTTCATGAACATTTCAACCGAGAGCTTCCCCTGTTCATGTTTTGTTGCTTGCTGGCTCATATCTGTCTGCCTCCTTATAGTGGAGTAATCACGTTCCAACATAAAGTCATACATTAAACCCTGAGCTAGAGTGTATTGCTATAATAGCAAATATGACTGCATTATTGATCATATATTTATTGTTACTGTGATCAGTTCCCACAATAAATGTGTCATTAAGGACTGCAATGGCAGGATGGATCACATACATTATATCTGCACAGCACCAGAGTGATCTTGTTTGATGGACAGGTAGTGTTAATAGCAGTATCTAATATTAAAGAGGTGCAGATCTTTTCTGAGCAGAGCCTGTTGTCCCCTATGCAGAGAAAGTGACTTAACCACTCTGCTGTTTAGCCAATTAGAAAGCATGGAAATATGCACAGCTTAAAAACTACTCTATCCTTAACTGCTAGCCTGTAAAAAGAAGGTTTGGCAAAAAAAATCGATTATGCTTAATTTTCCACTTACACCAGATGTATTTGATCAGTCAAGAGATGTGTGGTGTTCAAATGTTGCTTCTTTAGCGCAAAAGCTATAAAGCTAACATTGCTGAAAAACACAAGAAGTCAATAGTCACCCAAATCTTTTCTGTAAATACATCCTCTTCTTTCAAGCTTCTTTCAACCTTCTTTCAGGCAGCTTAAACCCCATCAAGGTCTTCACAGACTTGGAGATGCAGTTAACATATCTGCTGCCTAAATTGCTTTAATATATTACACACATATATTATATACACCCCCTATAAATGCATCATGAAGCCTGCAAGAGCAGAAACTGCCCCCCCCTCCCCAGTTGTTGTCTAGTGTTGAACCCCGAGCCTGGGCACTATGCCAAACCGCTGCTCATGGTGGGGGGGCATGTGATACCAGACCCACCTGCCATGAGACAACGCCAGGCGTGTTGTGGTGGGGACTGTGGGGTCCTGCCACATTTTGCTCCCAGCAGTGATGAGTGCAGAGAGAGAGAGAGAGAGAGAGAGAGAGACAGAGAGAGAGAGAGAGAGTGCTGCTGGAGAACACTCTACTGTCTCAGTGGGTTTGTGCTCTCTGACTGCTAACGTTCAAAAACCCAGGCCTGTCACTTTCTCTTAAGTAGAGGACATGAGCAGCGCTGGCGCTCTGAAGCAGCTCCCGCACCGAGGGCCAATCAGCCCATGCCTCTCAGGGATGCAGAAAGAGAGAGGAGGGAACTGTAGCTTGTCTTCAGGCATATGCTGAGCACTTAGGTCCAATCACTGCTCGCTGCAGGGGATACATTACAATCAGAAGTTTCTGAGTTTATTAGCCAAGTGCATTTTCCATGAGTGGTCACATAAAGGCTGAAAATGGAATGAAAAATGCTGAAAAATGTAATATGTGTATATTACAGCAGTGAAATAATGAAATTGCATTATTTTTGCGTTTTCCTATCGCTGTATGAGTGGACAAAATAAGCTAAGTGATAAGTAAATGAGTGCATATATCATATTCATTATATATAGAGTGGAAGAGTCTGTAGATCACGTATATACAGTAAGTGAGTCTGCATCATATATACAGGCAGTGTATATATTCACAGTGAATTAAGGTGTATTTCATATATATCATATATACAGGCAGTGAGTCCATGTATCCTATATACAGTCTATATGATATATACATTGCAATTCTCATGGTTTTGCTGTTGCTTTTGTTAGTTTGCTGCTGGTTGATTTATACACAGTTCTCCTGTGGGCACTGTCCAGTATAGTGTGCCTAAAACATCCTAATGTTACTGTTAATCCCAGTGTTCGAGACATCAGCACCGTGTTTTGCTCCTAAATCCTTCCTCAGACTCAATGTACTTCAGTGATAAACAAATTCGTGGCATGACAGTAGCTGGAAATATCTCTTATGGAGAGATCCATTGCCGACAATGGAAGCTGATATTTAAAGCTGTATTTGGATTAGAGGACTACAACCGCGGAGTCATGGCAACAGGTCATGAGCAGCTGCACACAGTGGAACTCCGGATGGGTTGAAGGGTCACACTAGGAAAATGCGTTAAGGGTGTGAATGTGTTGTGCTGTTCATCATTTACGTTCTAAACATTGACATTACTAATCAAAATACTAGAAATATGCTCGTCTGTATAGGCTTAGTAACAGCGCTTAGTATGGTAAACTGTTGTTAGTGCAGTATCTACTTTTGAGTAGAGCATACATCATTGTGTAGAGTTATCTAGCCAGACAGAAGATACTGTAATTATTTTTATTGATACCTAAGTTACGTTTTGGTCCTGGATTAAAATGCCCTGAATCATTTCCCGAAATAAAATGTGATTGGCAGCATAAAACTAGCTGATGTAGTTATTGAGGGACCAGAGATGCATGGCTTTATGACCTTAATAGATGTTTAATTGAGACTCTTGTAAATTTAAGATAAAGACAGTGTAGCCTTTGTGAGCGAAAGAGGACTCTTTTATTGATTTTTATTGGCTGATTTTTCCAGGTGTGTATCAAAGTGACCATTATCAACTTCACTGTGACCAAGTCAGGACTAGAGGACCAGCTTCTCAGGTAAACTTTAGATACCTTAACTGTGGTATGATATCTTTAACCAGCAGTTTTACAAAGAGGTTGGTGTTTTATGTTAATCTCCATATAATCTCCATCAAAAGCTTAGAAAGAGTGAAAACTAATCATGCTTAAGCACCAGGATCAGCATCTTTGTGTTAAAAGTATTCATTTGCAAATGTGCATTTGGCGTTAAGAGACTGTAGCTCACAGTTTTGTTGTATTTATCCTTTAGCCCTTTATTAGTGGTCAATTTCTGCCCAAAAAGCTATACTTGGCTGGATTTTCTTTGAGGGGTAGGTCACTCTCAACCACAGCACCACTGCTGTGTCTGAAACACCAGCACCATATCAGTGTCTCTGCTGTGCTTAGAATAACGAATAAGGTTGTTACAGTACACTTTACATTGTGAACCTATAAGTGTATACAGTATAATATATATATATATATATATATATATATATATATATATGAATAGTATAATGGCCAGTGAGTGGAAATACAAAGTAGGTGTTACTAATAATGTGGCCAGTGAGTGGAAATACAAGGAAGGTGTCTCTAATAAAGTGGCCAGTGGGTGGAAATACAAGGAAGGTGTTTCTAATAAAGTGGCCAGTGGGTGGAAATACAAGGAAGCTGTCTCTAATAAAGTGGCCAGTGGGTGGAAATACAAGGAAGGTGTTTCTAATAAAGTGGCCAGTGAGTGGAAATACAAGGAAGGTGTTTCTAATAAAGTGGCCAGTGAGTGGAGGTACAAGGAAGGTGTTTCTAATAAAGTGGCCAGTGAGTGGAGGTACAAGGAAGGTGTTTCTAATAAAGTGGCCAGTGAGTGGAGGTACAAGGAAGGTGTCTCTAATAAAGTGGCCAGTGGGTGGAAATACAAGGAAGGTGTTTCTAATAAAGTGGCCAGTACATGCAGTTATTATGAAAACAGATTGTTAGCTGTATTTTAGCTTTATTTTGGTTGTTCTTGTTGGTGCTGTTGTTACCACTGTTTGTAATGTAGTGGTTGTTGTTTGACTGGTCATTGTTGGGGTCTCTGCAGTGACGTGGTGCGGTTGGAGCGGCCAGATTTGGAAGAACAGAGGAATCAGCTGATTGTGCGCATCAACGCTGACCGTAACCAGCTGAAGGCCATCGAAGAGCGCATTCTCAAACTGCTTTTCACCTCCGAGGGCAACATCCTCGACAACCAGGAGCTCGTCCAGACCCTGCAGGAGTCAAAGGTCAGACACAAGGACTGAGAGGTCAATGGAAGAGAGACTAATGTAGCCTTTTTTTTTAAATGCCCTTATCCACTTTAACTCACCACTTGGAGGTGCATCACACCAAAGTTGAGACATTGAGGAGCATATGATTCAAATACCCTTGGTTAAGTTAGCCTCAGATATTTGTATACAGTCTGTAGTCTATAAAACCTCATATAATTCTAATCAAAGCCAAAATAAATAGCTGTTTTGTTTGTTTATGGTCAGCAGTCACGTGTTCATAAAATGTGGTGGTCATTTTTCGTTGAGCAGATGCTTTAAACATTCAGATAGACATTTTCCACATTGGAGTGGGCATTTTTACATTGGATTTAATGAATATTCAGATGACAAATTTTATTTTGACAGCCCCGGTAGGTCCTCCACACTATGCTGATGGGTCCAGTGCACACCTGCTGTGCAGTGTAAACAGATGTTAGAGACACACACACACATGCAGGACCCTACAGCAGTGTGTGTGTGTGTGTGTGTGTGTGTGTGTGTGTGTATGAAAGCAGGGACTGAGATTGCATTTCACTTTGTGTCACCCTCCCGCTGCCCTGACAGAGTGATGCAGGGATGAACAAGGGAGCACAATGGGTGGAGAGTTGGACAGATAGATGGATGGATGGATGAATGGATGGCTTCAGTGATTAATGAAATCTACGGGGTCCAATAAATCTGTTTGTCCATATAGCTTCACTGATTGCCCCAAAACTCCAAAAATTTTTGGATTTGGAAATATTGATTAGGGCTGCCCGATGTTGTTTGTTAATCACAATAAACCAAATCACAATAGCTGACGCTATTAGCATTTTTGCTAGTGGCCACAGACTGCACTCAGCAGAGAAACATTGAAGAGCAAGGTGGCTAATTAGCCAAACTAAATGCTTTAGAGTGACATCACATTACCAAAAAAATAAATAAATAAAATTCTTTAAATGCTTATTATAATATTATAGTAATAAGCCTGCAGTGCGACCTGGGAGTAAATAATTTGCTGTTGTGACGTGACACTGATTTACCTGGTCTTGGCCTTTGCAGTACTCGTCTGCTGAGCCAGAGTCAACCCTTCTGTTTATTTCAGTTCTCATCAAAGTAGTCATTCAGTAAAAGTTACTCATTTGTCAACATTGTCAAAAAAGTAGAAAACTTAAAAGAAAATTACAATTAAGTATAATATTACATTAGCCATTAATGTTACTGACTGTAGCTGTATTTAATGTGCCCACTCTTTACTCTTTAATTGACGTAAACATAACCTAAAACTCACGTTATGCCACGTTCTTTTTTTCAAACATCAAATCACTTTAGTAGAAAATATGAATATACATCATCTAGAAAATGAAAAACAGTCAAGTAGTTTAATGTAGTTTGTGTCAGCGTCACATTATGTTTGTTATCTGAAACGACCAGTGAGTGTTTGTTGAGTTTTATGTGTTGATAATTGTAAATGTATTTTGCTTCACAACACCTTCTCTGCCATGTATGGCCCAAAATTTACATTTTAATCTTAAAACTATTTTAAAACAATGTCACAAGCAATGTACTTGTATCTTTTGTTGTGTAATAACTTTCTGTAAGAGAGCTTTTACAGGCATTAAACTCTTCAGACATCTGGTTCCTGTCACCACCACTCATACAATTCTGACAGATTCTCCAGAACGGAACATTTCACACCAGTCCACTCTGCGTGACTCTGCTCTTCCACAGTCTAACACTTTTGACCATCACCAACACAACCTTCAGTGTCTCTCTCCCCCTCTTCTATTATAAACTCTGGTGAAGTGCTATTACATCTACCTACAGTGACCACTGACTCACCACCTCCTTCACGCTTTCCATCACTGACTCCCTGACACACCAGAAGGCCAACATTCGCAGCTGACCAGTGAAGAAGTAGCTGAGGAAACTCAAAAAGAATAAGTCTGCAGGACCAGATGTCACTGAGCCAGATAGAATCCTCCAGTGCATCTGCAGTCTGAGCAGTAGGCCGGAGAAGGTCCCAGTTATGTGGAAGACATCTTGCATGGTCCAGGTCCCCAAGAAAGTGCAACCTAAAGTCTTCAATGACTTTGCACCAGTGGCCCTGGCATCACAAGTAATGAAGACCCTTGAGAAGTTGGCATTAGCTCACCTTTGACCACTGGTCAGAACATCCATGAACCCAGTGCAGTTTGCCTATCAGGGTACTTTCTGTTTGGTCTGTAGACCAGTCAGGAGGGTGAATACAGGACCCTGGTGAAGGGCTTTGTTGTGTAGTGTAGAAGGAACCAGCCGGTGATGGACATTGTTGTCCACTAAAAGAGGGAGAGACAAATATATGGTCATTTCTGTATGTAGTCCTATGTAAAATAAATGGAGAGCAAACAGCTTGTGCCAATCGAATGCTGGAGTGCACATATCTGGACATGTTCGTGGCCAACTTCATTCTCTTATGACAGCCATTGGGTAGGCTAAACTGTGAAGGCTTGCTATAGAGAGATGGAGAACTGTGCCATTACAGCAGGCTTTGTTGGGGCATTTTCACTACTTTTGAGGGTCATGGTGAAGGGAAGGTCTCTGTGTTTGTAATGAGCTGGTCTAGAAAAATGTCCAGGGCTAAATTGAGCAGTCCTGCAATGGAACCAGCTGAACCCCAATGTCAATAAAAGAAAGAAGATGATGGTGAACTGTAGGAGGTTCAACTCACCTCTATTCAGCTCTAATCCAAATATCAGTGCATTGCATTTGCTGGCCTTGTTTATCGAGCAGCATTACATGCCTGCGGAATATCTATTCATTTTCCCTGCTAGCGAATTCATCCATCATTGTTATTGACAATCTAGCGGTTTAATAAGCTTAGGACATGAAAGAAGCAAACATAGCACACACATAACTGAAATAGCCACATGCTGACATGCGTGTATGTCTGGCAGGTGACGTCGGAGGCTATTAAATCTCGTCTGGAGGAGGCGGAGGCTACGGAGCTGATGATAAACACAGCTAGAGAGAAGTACCGGCCCGTGGCCACACGTGGCTCCGTCATGTACTTTGTTATCGCCAGCCTATCTGAGATAGACCCGATGTACCAGTTCTCCCTCAAGTACTTCAAGCAAGTAAGACAGTGCTTATGCAGTTCATCAGATTCTCATTAGATCCTGCAGTTACTAAAGCAATAGTTTATGAAAAAATCTGATTCACGCAATCTTTCCCTCAAAATACAACTGCACTTGTAAAAAGCTGGGACAGTATGTGGAAGGCTAATGAAGATAGAATGCAGTAAAGTCTGTTTGTCCGGTATTAAATAGAAAATGATATAAAAACACAATCATTTATGTTTCACCTTATGAACTTTGTTTTTTGTAAATATATGCTCGTTCCAAATGTGATGCCTGCAACATGTTCCATAAATTTGGGACAAGAGCATTTTTATCACTGTGTTACATCACCTTTATTTTAATAACATCTAATATTCAGTCTACAGACTGGAGACATCAACGGATCCTGTTTTGAGCATGGCTGTCCCTGAAAAAGACGTCATTTAGATGGCAGCATATATTCCTTCAAAATGTGCTCCGTATTAGTGCTGCTTTCACGTATATACATCCT
This sequence comes from Pygocentrus nattereri, assembly GCF_015220715.1. Classification (NCBI taxonomy): domain Eukaryota; kingdom Metazoa; phylum Chordata; class Actinopteri; order Characiformes; family Serrasalmidae; genus Pygocentrus; species Pygocentrus nattereri. The sequence continues at coordinate 3,094,121 of NC_051232.1, read as the reverse complement.
ACCCACTAATACCCCCCCCAACATGTCATGATAAACCCTGGATTTTGAACCTTACTCTGATTTATGCTGATTAATTTTTAGCAAAGTGGCGAGCCTCAACCTGTCCTGGCTCATAAAGGGTTATATCTTTCCTGGCAGCTCATTCTGAGCTATAATTGCATCATTGCATGTTTAAGATGTTTACCTTACCTTACATTTACCAGTGTTCTCAGTCTTAAATTGCCCCATCCCCTTTTTGCCCCTGATATTGATCCCAGGTATCAATATTAGACCGTGTATATTATATACATTATATATCAACACAAAACAAAACCTCTCTTTCTGTTTATATTAGCATTTTACATCCTGTCCTAACTGGGTTTCTAGTCAGTCAGCCAAGACGTGGTGTGGTGCACTGGAGCTACAAGGCTAATGTAGCTAATGGAAACTCTTTTGTTTGTGTTTGTATTTCTGTACTTTTCATGTTCTTTCATGGTGCAGTTGTTCAACAGCACTATCGAGACAGCGGAGCAGCAGAGTGATCTGAGTATGCGGCTGCAGGTTCTGCTGGATCAGACGCTCCTCAGCTCCTACACTAACGTGTCCCGCGGCCTCTTTGAACAGCATAAGACCATCTACAGCTTCATGCTGTGTGTGGAGATCATGATGCAGAGAGGAGAAATTACCCAGCAAGAGTGGCTCTACTTCCTCAGAGGAGCTGGAGGCATGGACAAGGTGAGCGTTAGGGCCTGACCAGTATGAACATTTTGTTACCAATACTAATACTGAGCTAAAATGTCAATAATCACAAAAATATTGACCAACATCATTTAATATAGGCAAAAATTGATCAGACTCAAATAGTTTCTCAAATAAAGCAATTAAATAGCATAAATATTATGCCAACAGGCGTCTTACAAAGACCTTTCTTATGAAGAAACAACTTTAAAACAGGTAAATAGCCAACTCACGATGCTGAGTTCTCAGTGAAGTCCCAAGTTTTTATGTCACGGAGCCTTGTTTTAGCCATAGCCCTGCATTTTAGAGCAGGAAGTGAGGCTGCATCCCTGTCCCTCATGACCACATGGTGAGCAGTTTGATCCCACTGCTTTGTGTAAATGTGTCCCAAAGCCTGAAAATCACTTGAACATTGAGTATCCACTACTGAAACGCAGATTTTCTGCAATTAAGCAAACTTTTTGCGTTTTATGAAAGGAAATTGTGATTTTATGTGTGCACATCTGTTTAAAGCAGTGTTTGCTAGTCACGTTCTGGCCAGCATTTTTGAGTTCTGCTCAAAATGAGCTAAAATTGCTACTACCGAAACATTTGCTAATGAGTTGTTATGATTGTTTTGGCAGTGGCAAAATGAGAAGTTCAGTCTTTAGTTTGAATAAGATAAACATCATTAAGGTACAGAGTCAGTTCAAGCAAAAGAACTTTAGTCGGAAGCCCAAGTCAGTTAAAATTCTGTGTTTTCATCTCTGACTTTGAACCAGTTCAGTAAAACGATCCATATATGTTGGATAGCAATAAGTAAAATGTCAGATGTTCTGCGTCAGTGTTATGTTTATGTTCTGAGAGTGTTTTTTTTGTTTCATTCTTGCCTTTTCCTCGACCTCAGTGGCCTAAAGCCTCCAGCTAAACATGCACACATAAACACTCCCACCCACGTCATGAATGAGACGTAATTGTGTTAATTGCAAAATGAAAGCGTGGAGCAGATTGCTATTTTGGCTGCGTCCCTGCAGGGCCTGCGCTCTGTGTTTTCATGAGCATATGTGTGTGACTGTGTGTTGTCACTGGTTCACTTCCTAAAGCGCAGAGTGATACAGTCATCACCCACCCCTGCTCTCGCTTTCTCTCAGCGAAAAAATGACACCAATTCAGCCATCTGTCATTTCCTCCACCACTGAGGAGATTCCCCCATCAGCGCTCTTTAACTAATCATTTGCTTTGGCCTGCTTCATATTTCACTCTCAAGCAGCAATTACACACATCAACATTTTCCGAGCGGCCGCCGTTAATCATAGTCACATTCTCCAGTCAGAGCTGTCTGCATTTTAATTTCATTTAAACAGCATCTCATTTTGACCGTTTGAGCCACCGACCCATCGCTTTTAAAGCCGAGGGAATGTTCCACTTACCGCTGTTCAGCATTGCTGCTGGCAGTGGCAGAATTCGTCTGTCCTGACTCCATTGAGAACAATGGAATGTAGGGTTTGCAGTCGTCTACTGCCAACATGTGAACGCAACACCAGTCCTCAGAGTGAACAGTATGGAAACATTTACCATCAGAATTTTAAGGAAGCACAAAACATATCATGGTATTTAGATTTTCTGACATGTAAACAGTTGAAACAGGCTTAATGAGCCAAAATAGTGGAGGTGGACCAACACTTTGTCCTCCAAGGATTTTTGACCGACAACCAAAAATGTTTTTGGCAATTTTCAGCCAATTTTTCGGTGCAAGAGAAAAAATTGCACAGAAAAAAAACACTTAAACATCACTATGATATCAAAATCAAAGACTTTACAAATAATTTTAATGGTAATAAAAATGAGAAATAGTGCTATTTCATCCTTTCCCTGATAGCAGTGGCCTTTTTCTGCAGTATAATGTGCCCTGCCACACTGCACACATTGTTCAGGAATGTTTTGAGCAACATGACCAAGTCAAATTCCTGAGTTGATTCTCGAATCTCTGAGTCCCAAGTCTGAGTCTGATTCTCGAATCTCTGAGTCCCAAGTCTGAGTCTGATTCTCGAATCTCTGAGTCCCAAGTCTGAGTCTGATTCTCAAATCTCTGAGTCCCAAGTCTGAGTCTGATTCTCGAATCTCTGAGTCCCAAGTCTGAGTCTGATTCTCGATTCTCTGAGTCCCAAGTCTGAGTTGATTCTCGATTCTCTGAGTCCCAAGTCTGAGTCTGATTCTCGATTCTCTGAGACATGAAACCCGATAAATTCTTGAGACACTGAGGCCCAAGCCTGAGTCTTGAGTGTCTAATGCGGAAGTCCAAGCTTAGACTTGAGTATCTGAGGTGCAGATCCGAGTGGAGTATTGAGTCTTTGTGGCATGATTCTGAGTTGTGTATCAGTTCCCTGAGGCACGAGTTTGTGTCATGTCTCACGTCTTTGACTGGATAACTGAGATATTGTCATTTTGCAAACTTCTACTCAAACATTTCCCCTCTCTCTGTCTGTAGGAGTTTTCAGAGAAGCCAAATGTGCCGTGGCTGTCTGATTTTGAGTGGGAGACGTGTTGTGATCTAGAGAACAGACTGCCTTGCTTCAGAGGCATTAAGAAAGACATTGTATCCACACCTATTGCCGTTCAGCTAGGTAAGCCACCCCCTTTCCAATACAGTAATCTGGTCTTTATTTCATGTAAACAGGTCAATGTGGTGTTCCAGCGTGGTTGTAGCCTTGTTAGCTCTAACTTAGCAGCTTTATAAAGGAAAGAAAACGTTTTCATAACATATTGTTTGTTCATGTAACTGAAAACATGGTGTTTAGAATTTCTGTTGCTCTGTTTGTCATGAAATATTCATAAAACGTAAAGTACAGCTGCCATTTTTGAGTGATACAATAAATGCTGCAGGGCGTCTGGAGGTGACTATAAACCCAGAACAGTGGGAGGGCTACCTGAAGGACCTTCCCCCATACTCAGAGAACACGGCTCCCAACCAGCAGCCGAACTGGAACGAGCGTCTCGGAGCCTTCCAGAAACTCATCCTCATCAAGAGCTTCAGTGAGGAGAAGGTAGAGGAAGCGACACTCCTGAAGCTTTTCTGTATATACTGACTCGCCACTTCATTACCTACACTTACACTCGTCTACTTTAGCAGCTCGACTTACCATATAGGTGCACTTTTTAGTCCGACAATTACAGACTGTGATTAATCGAAGTTTAGATACTCAGGACTTTGATTAATCCAGGTTTAGGTACTCGGTGCTGTGATTAATCCAGATGTAGATATTCAGGACTGTGATTAATCCAGTTTTGAATACTCTGGGCTGTGATTAATCCAGTTTTAAATACTCTGGGCTGTGATTAATCCAGTTTTGAATACTCTGGGCTGTGATTAATCCAGTTTTAAATACTCTGGGCTGTGATTAATCCAGTTTTGAATACTCAGGACTGTGATTAATCCAGTTTTAAATACTCAGGACTGTGATTAATCCAGTTTTAAATACTCAGGGCTGTGATTAATCCAGTTTTGAATACTCAGGACTGTGATTAATCCAGTTTTGAATACTCAGGACTGTGATTAATCCAGTTTTAAATACTCAGGGCTGTGATTAATCCAGTTTTGAATACTCAGGACTGTGGTTAATCCAGTTTTAAATACTCAGGGCTGTGATTAATCCAGTTTTGAATACTCAGGACTGTGATTAATCCAGTTTTGAATACTTAGGGCTGTGATTAATCCAGTTGTAAATACTCTGGGCTGTGATTAATCCAGTTTTGAATACTCTGGGCTGTGATTAATCCAGTTTTGAATACTCAGGACTGTGATTAATCCAGTTTTAAATACTCAGGGCTGTGATTAATCCAGTTTTGAATACTCAGGGCTGTGATTAATCCAGTTTTGAATACTCAGGACTGTGATTAATCCAGTTTTGAATACTCTGGGCTGTGATTAATCCAGTTTTGAATACTCTGGGCTGTGATTAATCCAGTTTTAAATACTCAGGGCTGTGATTAATCCAGTTTTGAATACTCAGGACTGTGATTAATCCAGTTTTGAATACTTAGGGCTGTGATTAATCCAGTTTTAAATACTCTGGGCTGTGATTAATCCAGTTTTGAATACTCTGGGCTGTGATTAATCCAGTTTTAAATACTCTGGGCTGTGATTAATCCAGTTTTGAATACTCAGGACTGTGATTAATCCAGTTTTAAATACTCAGGGCTGTGATTAATCCAGTTTTGAATACTCAGGACTGTGATTAATCCAGTTTTGAATACTCAGGACTGTGATTAATCCAGTTTTAAATACTCAGGACTGTGATTAATCCAGTTTTGAATACTTAGGGCTGTGATTAATCCAGTTGTAAATACTCTGGGCTGTGATTAATCCAGTTTTGAATACTCTGGGCTGTGATTAATCCAGTTTTAAATACTCTGGGCTGTGATTAATCCAGTTTTGAATACTCAGGACTGTGATTAATCCAGTTTTAAATACTCAGGGCTGTGATTAATCCAGTTTTGAATACTCAGGACTGTGATTAATCCAGTTTTGAATACTTAGGGCTGTGATTAATCCAGTTTTAAATACTCTGGGCTTTGATTTATCCAGTTTTGAATACTCTGGGCTGTGATTAATCCAGTTTTAAATACTCTGGGCTGTGATTAATCCAGTTTTGAATACTTAGGGCTATGATTAATCCAGATTTTGGATATTCAGGACTGTGATTAATCCAGGTTAGATACTCTAATTTAACAGAACAAGCTAGAAGGGGGCCCTGCTTAAGGCCCTCAGAAAGCCCTTTTCAGCCTGTTCAGATATTACAGTGGCCTGAAATGACCAGAACACTGGCCAGAGCTGTCATACTCTGTTCTAGTGACCCAATGGATAAGCATATGGTGGGCATCTCTGGGGTTTTAGAAAGATCAGGAGCAGAGGAGCTCTTCTACTTCTCTCCTCTAGAACATTATGGCTGCTTAGCTATCAGCATGTACACTCAGTCAGTGCAGCGTGCATTCAAGGTGCCCAGTCTAATGTCTTTCATTATTAAGATGCGGCTATTTTCATGTGTGGAGTCATGTGTGAGTGTATCCATGCAGAATGCAGATACCGCAGCGCATTATTAGGTGCGAGTGTATGTGTGTTTACAGTTCACGTGGGTGTTTTTATGAGTTCATGGCTGTACGGAAGCTCCAGGCCTGATTTTATAGGCCGTCTTGGGAAACAGTCGAACTTACAGCAGAAACTGAATCAATTCCTCTCGTCTCAGAGCAAGTTAGAGAAGGATTTTATCTTGGTGTAAGTGTGAACAAAAACTCCCCCAAAGAGCTATGATTTGATATGCATTAGCACTGTCTGTGTTACCATGATCAATTGTTAACAGCACACATTTCTATGCTGTTAATGCTGTTTTTAACACTGGTTTTCTCTAGTTTGACCCTTCAAACCAACTGTAGTTCCAGGCTGAAGCCCAGCTGCTCATGTGATTTATGAAGCTCTATAGAAACTTGATTACATTTCCAGTTAGAACAGCCATTAAGAGCACGTTATTCCTTTTTTCGGGGATATTTCCGAGGAGGTTAGATATACAAGAATACACTTGCATATGTGCATGGATGAAGAAAGAAAAATAACAGGAGTTTTTTTTTTCTAGAACAGAAGTTCAAGAAATGATTAGATAGATACAAAGAAAATGGAGCTCCTAACAACCACCTGCAACACCTGGTAGACCACCAAAACTGTCCCCATCAGATAAACAGCACTTTCATCGTTGAGAGAGAGGAGAAAATTCAGCTCCACTCTTACTTACAGATCTGAACATCCACAGGTGTTTCTGTCCATCCTTCCACTGAGAAGTTAACACTAAAGGATACTTAGCTTTCAAGAAGCTCTCACTGAGAAAATCAAATCAAATCAAACCAAGAAACTGTTGGTAGTCAGAACAACAGACCTCAACGTCACTGAATGTGTTTGGGATTACTCGGATCATGATAAGACTGATGAAGATGTGAGCAGCGGATAAATGTTCATTTGCATATGTGCTGGTGATTATAGTTTGAGGTGGTAATAGCACAAATATACATTACATTAAATACGCTATACATTACCATGTGTGCAATGGCATGAGATGGCACCAACAAAGAAGCATGAGTTGGTTTATATGGTTTTGTTGACCCTCAGTCTTCCTATCTGTGTATTTCCAGGTTGTGTTTGCAGTGACAGAGTTTGTGATAGTAAGTTTGGGGAAGCAGTTCGTGGAGAATCCCCCAGTGGATCTGGCAACCCTTTACACAGATATGTCTCCCTCCACTCCGCTGGTGTTCATCCTCAGCACCGGCTCCGACCCCATGGGGGCTTTTCAGAGATTTGCCAAGGAGAGGGGTTACCTGGAGAGGCAAGTATACACACACACACATACACACACACACACACACACACACACACACACACACACACACACACACACACACACAAACACACACATTATATATTTTTATTTTCTACTTATTTCACTTAAAACATTTCTATGCTTTAATATATCAAGCATAGTTCTGAATAATATATACATGACCATTTTCCAACTTCTCTTTATCCCTTAAAATCAAACAGGCTTTTTTTGTTACCGTGCCTTTAAGACGAATATACTGTTAAACACTGCGTCCACTCGCTGTCCACTCAATTAGACACTCCTACCTTGTCAGTCCACCTTGTAGATTTAACATCAGGGACAGTAGCTCATCTGCTGCTGCACAGTTTGTGTTGGTCATCCTCTAGTCCTTCATCAGTGGTCACAGGACGCTGTTGGCTGGATATTTTTGGTTGGTGGACTATTCTCAGTCCAGCAGTAACACTGAGGTGTTTAAAAACTCCAGCAGCACTGCTGTTGTCTGATCCACTCAGACCAGCACAACACACACTAACACACTACCACTACTTCAGTGTCACTGCAGTGCTGACAATAATCCATCATCCAAATAATACCTGCTCTGTGGTGGTCCTGTGGGGGGTCCTGACCATTGAAGAACAGGCTAAAAGGGGATAACAGACTATGTAGAGATACAGATGGACTACAATCTGTAATTGTAGAACTACAAAGTGGATTTTTTGAGCAAATTGAAGTTTTTTTTGATGGACTTTTTATTAGCCAACTTGCGCTACTTCCATGGGCTACGATATGCTTGATGTTCATTGGACAGTATTGACAAGTACAACAGTGCCCCCTACTTTAAGTTCCGATTTCACAAACCGATTAGTTTAGAAATTCCACACTCAGTTTGATCCGACACTAATAAGTCTACATTTTCACCCACAAGTAGCTCACAGCCTCTCATGGATTTCCTCAGTTACATCAGACTTTATCCAATGTAGCAACAGCACAAATAAAACGGAATCGAATTAAATGAAAGAAAACCACTGTAGTGGACTCAGCATTCCAGAAGAGGAAATCTTACCAAACTGCAGCCACACACACAAGTATTCACACACATATGTGCAGCTGTCAAAGCAAGTGTGAGCAGTAGCCACTGCGAGAGCTCCTAATGCACTGCATGAAAAGTATAGAGAAGAACCGACGCCCTCCATTCTCTCCTCTCCATCCGCATGTTACGACATACATAAAACATGAAAAGCCACACAGTGCTATAGTGTGGAGTTATACATGGACTACCGCGTAATGCCTGTTCACTATTCAGAGCGTGTTTCAATGGCCCTAAGCACACAGACTTAAATAAAGAATCACTATTTCTTAGAGTTTGAATACAAAGTCCATCACAGACATTCCTGACGGGCCTTGCCTTGTTCTGTTTTTGCTGCAAACTTTGTCATTTAGGGTATTGCTATCGATTTTGTCCATCTTTCTGGCGTAGGCTAGCGGTGTGGGTGTATTTACTTCTCCCCAGCGTGTGTGTTGGGTCTATCTCTGTGTTCGGGCAGCAGTGTGGTCTGTGGTGTATGATGTGTTTTCTCCTCTGCAATGTGTATGTGTGTACAGAGTAGAGTCTATCTCTCTGGGCCAGGGTCAGGGGCCTATAGCGGAGAAGATGATAGCAGAGGCTGTGAAGAATGGTAACTGGATCTTTCTGCAGAACTGCCACCTTGCTGTCTCCTGGATGCTCTCCATGGAGGAAATCATCAAGACCTTCACCGAGCCTGGTGGGTGTTTCTGAGATGCATACACTGCCACTCAAATCACCTTCTAAAATTTAGAAACACTATTTAGAAGTTTAGAACCATGTTCAGAAGTTTAAAATTGTTTTTAAAAGTGTAGCATCATGTTCAAGAGTTTAGAAAAACTCCCCAAAAATTATAATCATGTTCAAAAATGTTGAGAATTGCTGTTAAAAAGTTAATAATTGCAGTTCAGCAGTTTAGAATCTGTTAAAAAAGTTTAAATAAGGTTTAAAAATTTGGAGTGACTCTACAGAAGTTTAGAATTGCTGTTAAAAACATTTAGAATTGCTGTTAACAACAATTCTAAACTTGAAATTTGTTTCTAAACTTTTGAAAAGTGTTTAGAATCACCATTTAAAAGTTAAGAATTGCTATTCAACGTTTAGAACTGCTGTTAAAATGTTAAGTATTGCTGTTTAGAATTGAAGTTTAGAGTTGCTACAGAAAAATGTAGGTTCACATTAAAAAATATTGAGTCACTTTTAAAAAATTCAAAATCACTTTCAAGAATATGGAGTGACATACAAAAGTTTTGAATTGCTGTTTATAGTTTAAGCATCGTTATTCAGATGGTTAGAATCACTGCTCAAAAGTTAGGAATTGCTTTTGAAAAGTTTAGAATAACATTTAAAATGACATTCAATAGTTATTGGCACTATGAAACAATGTACTGCACTGTTGTTGCACAAATGTCTGAGTGTGTAATATCAAGAAAAGAAAAGTCTGAATTTATGAGCAGAAACGCTTGATGATTTATCCCTTTATATGACGTTTTTACACAGTAATAAATTTAACAATAGCAGTCATCAACATTCAATTTTAGCTCAGATTCTGAGTGCTGCTTGGCGACTTTATTTTCACTTGAAAAAGTAAAGAATTTATAAATGTGTTGTTGTTGTGTTGCGATAAATACTACTTACAGCAGCTTTTCCTGCTTTTAAAGCTAGGTAATGTGAAATTCCATTCAAACAAAACAAGATTGCACCATTATTGCCAGTGTTTTGTCAATTCTGTTTGTATTTACTGTTACTTATATTGAGCTACTTCCATGCTTACTAGATTCGAATAATCCAATCGGAAGTATAGCCGAACTTTATGCTAGACTGATTCATAGATTGTCCTTTTCAGTACTCAAATGGTTTGGGATTGGTTGGTTTTGCAGACACTGTTATCCATGAGAACTTCAGACTTTTCCTCAGCTCAATGCCCACCAGTGCTTTCCCCGTCACTGTGCTCCAAAACTCTGTTAAGGTAACACACACACATGCACACACACACATGCACACACACACACACACACACACACACACACACACACACACACCAGTGTAGTGGAACATACAAACTGCTACAGCCATCCAAACTTCCATGTATGAAAGTATGCATTCTTTGAAGATCTTTAGTATGCATGATCTTTGAAGTGTAGTAGACTGAAACTTCAATGAAAGAAACCAGAAGCATATTGAAAGTTAAGTTTGCCAAATCATGTAAATCAGCTTATCTTGCAGAGCTCATAGATCACACACAGCTTTGCTCAGCCCTGTGGTCAGCACAACATTTTTTCAACAGATTCAATCTCAAAATCATCCTCATCCCTTCGGTGGAGGGCGTTTTATCATTAAGGCCTCAGGGAACCTCAATCCATGACTGTTCTGTAATTAGGTTACTGTTGGTCTTGGGGCGCACAGTATCCACAAATGTTGTTCTTTTGAATATTTGGCGAATTTCTTCAAGTATTTTTCCCTTTTCTATGCAGATTGGGTGGTTCTAGTCTTGGATTAAATTTAAGAATTACCCTCACCAACCACAGGGCTGATGTAGCCTGTCCCTTCCACAGCTTTTATCAAAGACACTCTCTTTGAGCGTGAGCGTTCTAGCAAACACAGCTCAATGTAAATCACTGCTAGTGCTAATGTAATATTGAAAATGCTAGCAGACATTAATATATTTGTCAAAGCATATATATATATATAATTTTTTTTGTGCCCTTTCCATCATCACCCATGAGTGCAGGTTATGTGGTGGTGGAATTTCTTACAACTCTTTCAAAAATGTTTCTATATAGAACTATCCAATGTTTAAATGGTTCTTTACATGGTAAATATTCAAGATGACGTTATTCATCAACAGTTACTCAACAGAAACACCCTGTAAACCTAATGACACTCAATAGCATTTAGTTTTATTTGTAGTACAGCATTTTTTAATCTGTTCTAGATTGTTGATCGAGATGTTTAGTGGTGCATCGCAAGCAGGGAAAAATCAATATTGCACAAACTAGTGTCACGTGGGGACTTGGGGGCTTGGTGTCAAGTGCAGGTTTAATGTTGTAAACTCATACTCTTATGCAGGCAGGGTGAAAGCTGAGTAACCACATACTGAACCAGGAACCTCAAAGCAAAAACATCAACCAATACGCAGAAACCAGAATACGGAGCATTACCAGGAAAGCAAAACCAGAAATAAACGGCTTTAGTATCACAGAACAAGACTGCACAGAACAAGGCCTGGACAAGCCGTGTCCTTACCTACAGAGTGGCTGCTAATGAAGATCAGGTGACATTAAACTGTGAACTTCTTACAGAGTGACCTGTGTGGGCGAGGAGGAGAAACGTCAGCAGTGGACCTGACGCCTAGGTCGTCATAATAAACAATCAAAATAAATAAATGAGTTCTGATTTGAGCGTTCTCACTGAGATTGGACGGCCACAAATCGGATTCATATCCAGACTAGGACCACAGATGAAAGTGGCTCAGGTCAGATTTGAAAAGATCCACACAGTTCTGAAAACGTCAGATCTGCGCCACAAAAAAATCCGATTAGTTCCACTTCAGCCTAGTAATGTGAACATAGTTTAAGTTGGGTGTCTTAAGCTGAGCTGTTTTTCACTTTTTGCACTGTACCGAGATTTCTAACCCTCTGCGAATCGGCCATAAACATTAGAGACGGCCTGTGGGAGACTCTTCATGGAAGACTAATCCAGTCCGAGTAGTGCTTTATACTGTGTAGAAATTAAATAAAGAGACGTGCGGAGGTCACAAAAACATTCACATTGGAAATTATAATGCAGGCACATTCCTTCTCGGCCCCGGTCTGCGGTTTATAATGAAACAGTGACAGTATCAGATGCTGTCTATGTCACTTTGTTAAGCAGAGCTGTGACAACAGAAAACACATCTCACTGGTGGATGAGAGAGAGAAGAGAGAGCGAGAGAGACATGAAGAGAACGAGACACAGAGAGAAATAGAGAGAGAGAGAGGGAAACATAGAAAGAGTGAGACATGAAGAGAGCAAGACAGTGATTGACAAAGATAGCGAGAGAGAGACAGAGAGGGACATATCAAGAGTGAGTGAGAGAGAGAGAGAGAGTGAGAGAGAGAGAGAGCAATTACCCTCACTCGTTAGCCATTAGAAATCTGGTGGACGTGACGTGTGTGAACTGTATTGATATTTCTGACACATATGCACAAACATCCGCAGCGCTGCAGGCTGAATGATAGCACTTCCCAGAAAAAGACCCTTTCATGTCTCCTTCACTTTTCACCTTCTCTACCCCCTCGCTCTTCAATTGGTTACAGCACTACATACATCTAGTGGGGGGGTGGGGTGGTCCATTGGTCCGTTTAGTGGACACTAAACAGTGAACAGTTTGATATTTTATGTAGTTGTTTAGACTTCTGTGTAATTTTTACCATAAAACACGTTTTCTGTTTTTCCTGGCACTGACTTGATAGCGTTTGATGGCTGTTTTGACTGGAAATTGAATTTACATGAGTTTTGTATATGTAGTGATTTTTTTTGTCTTGTTGCCGAAATCAAGAAAAGAGCTGATCCTGAAAATGTTCTGTCAGATAATAACAGCGACGATGTCACATTATACAAACTCCAAGTTTATACACCTCTCATAGCACAATGGAACAAGTGCTCTAGCAACCACCTGGAACAGCATAGCAACCACCTATCATGCCCCTTGCAACCATGAGATACACTAAAGCAACCACCAAACAGAACCCTAGCCATCACCACAGTAACATCTCAGCAACACTCTAACAGATAGCAACCACCTAACAACCTTGCAATCAATAACCACACATCCTAGATATCACCTGGAAAACCATATGAACCTCGTAGCAACATCTGCGCAATCATCTGATAGCACCTAATAGCAACCACCTGAAACACTATAGAAACCACCTACACACTAACAGGTGTATTTCTACATAAGAAAGGTGCTACACAAATACATGCATCCTTCTAAGATTTATTATCACTGATTAGAGAAATAGTGGAAGATGAGGTAATAATTTGTAAGTTTACATTTACATGTTTTTTGTCCAGATGCATCAACATATTGAACGCATATCAAAAGCAGAGAGAGACGTGTGCTGAAAGCACTGCAATACTACAGTTAGCTTAAGCACATTAGATCATGAAAGAAAAACTGCTGAAGGAACCAATACATACTACTAACTCTTCAAATCAATACATTCATGTTTGTTCATGTTTTCATTTTCAGTTTATTCATTTTGGCTGATGAAAAGCATCACTGACTGTCTTTCCTTTCAATATGACAGATATTACCACGAATGACCAGATACCAGAAGCCATTGGCGCCTGTGGAAATGCTAATACGCTCTAATATAACACTCTAAAGAACATCCTCACTGCACTAAAACCAATATGTACATACATTTTCTCTAATGGGCCTGTGCTAATATATTGCTAGGTGACTAATGAGCCTCCTAAAGGGCTTCGTGCCAACGTGCGACGGGCCTTCACTGAGATCAGCAGCACCTTCTTCGAGGAGCACATCCTGGGTAGGAAGTGGAGGAAGATTATCTTCGGACTCTGCTTCTTCCACGCCATCATACAGGTGGGAGTGTATTGGTTTGTTTTATTTTATGTTATTTATCTGTTTAGGCATGTTTAATTGAAATTGAGAGATGGCCGTTCTTATTCATTTATTTCATTTTGTTAATTAGTCTATTAACTTTTCTTCTATTGCTGTTTTTATTGCGATAATTTTATCTATTTCATTTTGTTAATTAGTCTATTAACTTTTCTTCTATTGCTGTTTTTATTGCGATTATTTTATCTATTTCATTTTTGTTAATTTTCTGGGTGCTCCTTTTAAACCCACACATGATCTCCTCTTCTGTATAAGATGCAAGTACAGTGTAGTACAGCTTGTTTTGAACAATGCAGGCATTGCAGGCTCTCTCTGTCTTTCTGTCTCTCTCTCTCTCTATGTGTCTCTCTCTTGGTCTCTCTGTCTCTCTCTCACTCTCTCTATGTGTCTCTCTCTTGGTCTCTCTGTCTCTCTCTCTCACTCTCTATGTGTCTCTCTCTTGGTCTCTCTGTCTCTCTCTCACTCTCTATGTGTCTCTCTCTTGGTCTCTCTGTCTCTCTCTCTCACTCTCTATGTGTCTCTCTCTTGGTCTCTCTGTCTCTCTCTCACTCTCTCTATGTGTCTCTCTCTTGGTCTCTCTGTCTCTCTCTCTCACTCTCTATGTGTCTCTCTCTTGGTCTCTCTGTCTCTCTCACTCTCTCTATGTGTCTCTCTCTTGGTCTCTCTGTCTCTCTCTCTCACTCTCTATGTGTCTCTCTCTTGGTCTCTCTGTCTCTCTCTCACTCTCTATGTGTCTCTCTCTTGGTCTCTCTGTCTCTCACTCTCTCTATGTGTCTCTCTCTTGGTCTCTCTGTCTCTCTCTCACTCTCTCTATGTGTCTCTCTCTTGCGCTCTCTCTCTCTCTCTCTCTCTCTCTCTCTTGTTCTATCTGTGTCTCCATCTGTGTTCTCTCTATGTCTACTCCCTTTCTCTCTCTGTCTCTCTCGCTCTCTTCATGTGCCGATGAACATGTCTTGCTCTCTCTATGTCACTCTCTGTCTCTCTCTCACTCTCTCTGTGTGTCTCTCTCTTGGTCTCTCTGTCTCTCTCTCACTCTCTCTATGTGTCTCTCTCTTGGTCTCTCTGTCTCTCTCTCACTCTCTATGTGTCTCTCTCTTGGTCTCTCTGTCTCTCTCTCACTCTCTATGTGTCTCTCTCTTGGTCTCTCTGTCTCTCACTCTCTCTATGTGTCTCTCTCTTGGTCTCTCTGTCTCTCTCTCACTCTCTCTATGTGTCTCTCTCTTGCTCTCTCTCTCTCTCTCTCTCTCTTGTTCTATCTGTGTCTCCATCTGTGTTCTCTCTATGTCTACTCCCTTTCTCTCTCTGTCTCTCTCGCTCTCTTCATGTGCCGATGAACGTGTCTTGCTCTCTCTATGTCACTCTCTGTCTCTCTCTCTCACTCTCTATGTGTCTCTCTCTTGGTCTCTCTGTCTCTCTCTCACTCTCTATGTGTCTCTCTCTTGGTCTCTCTGTCTCTCACTCTCTCTATGTGTCTCTCTCTTGGTCTCTCTGTCTCTCTCTCACTCTCTATGTGTCTCTCTCTTGGTCTCTCTGTCTCTCACTCTCTCTATGTGTCTCTCTCTTGGTCTCTCTGTCTCTCTCTCACTCTCTATGTGTCTCTCTCTTGGTCTCTCTGTCTCTCTCTCACTTTCTTTATCTTACTGTCTTTATCTCTTGATCTCTCTCTGTCTCACACTCTCTATATCTCTTGATCTCTGTCTCTCACTCTCTTTGTCTCTCTCTGTCTCTCTTGCTCTTTTTCTCCTTTTATGTATCTCTGTCTCTCTGTTTCTCTCTCTCTGTCACATTCTTTATTAATGTTTCTCTCTGTCTCTCTCTCTCTGCAGGAGAGGAAGAAGTTTGGGCCTCTGGGCTGGAACATTCGTTATGAGTTCAATGACAGTGACAGGGAGTGCGCTCTGCTCAACCTGAACCTGTACTGCCAGAGCGGTCACATCCCCTGGGATGCTCTCATCTACATTACCGGTGTGTGTGTGTGTGTGTGTGTGAGTGTTTTCTGTCTAAATGCTTGTTTAGGTGAGAATTATTCATGGCATTATTCATTGATCCACACTGTCACTCCCGGCCCTCATCCGTGACTGAAGGAGGAGACTGTGCTCCATACATGCAGGCATGTAGAGATGTTATGCGCAGCAGAGCCGAACTCCAGCGGTCAGTGTGTGTGTGCAGCTGTTTAAAAGACAGTTTAAAGATGGATGAGTGTATTTAAGGGTATGGAAATGCAGCTGTGAGAGAGACAGAGCTGGTTTTCTTTACCTTTGTCTCTTTCTTTGAGGCCATTCAGTCATATCACTGGAGAGCATTGCAAATCGAATGGGACGTGCATATCATTTAAAATGATTTAGCAAGCTGTTTAAAGGTAAATCGGTCTGAGTTATTTGTCAGTTCTCTTTCCCAACACCCTAGAGCTCTACCTATCTCCACACTGGGCTGCCAAGCTGGGTGGGTGAAGGCCAGAAATGCTTCATCCACATCTTTACAAACTGCCACTATCACAACGCTGTTGAACAGGTCAACACATTTACAGGACATTAACAATTCTGTTACTGTTCTTGGACACAGATGGCTGTGGCATCGCTGGGGATAGAACTTATCTTGAAAATATGGCCAATATATGCTTAGACAGTTGTACCAATCTAGAGCATGTGTGCTTTGAATGTTGGATATGCAGCAGTGATTTCCATGTTATTGCAGGTTTAGGCTGAAGTTGAAGTCATGTGCTATGATGTGATGTCAGGATGAAAGCACTGAATTTATACTCAGTGACACTGATGTCTCATTACTGGAAATTACTGGAAAGGTGTCAGTCACTGATGCAACGGACTGAAATGTGTGTGTGTGTGTGTGTGTGTGTGTGTAGGGGAAATTACATATGGAGGGAGAGTAACGGATGCGTGGGATCAGCGATGTTTGCGCACCATCCTCAAAAGCTTCTTCGCGCCTGCAACTCTGGATGAAGGCTACAAGTTCTCTGCATCAGGTACACACACAGTCAGCAAGGACACTTTCAGCATGTGTTCTCTTACAGATTACCAGCTGCTTGATTAAAATTAGGACATCATCTAGAAGACTCATTATATATTGTATAGGATTATTTTATAGCAGTAACATATTCTGGCTATTTTCACTTACTTTTAAATTACAGTTCATTTAGTTCCACACTGAATGATGGAGGTTTTGTCTGCACTGAAATATATTAAAGCCTGACTGAAGGTTGTACTAAGTGTAAGTGTGCCACGCTCGGCTGATCTTTTTAATTTTCTTTCTTGTGCTGAGAGGGAACATGTATAGCTTGAATCCAAGGCTTTTCCTCCTAATGAGATTTTCCATAGAATCTCTAATCTCATTACAGTCTTACACTGTGGAGTATTCTTACCTTCCTTTTTTTAAATTTACTGTAAACATGTAATCCACTTACATGTGCACATCATTTCTATTTCTCTCCTGAACAAGAATGTCTCAAATAAACACTAATGTGTACACATAGATCTTTTCAATCAAGCATTTCAGCATCTTATTATTACTGTGTTAAAGCCTAGGCAAATTTGGCCCAATGACAATTGTGCATTTTGGACAAAATAAATCATACAGACGCATTTTCTGACTACTTTTGATGCCTTGGAGTGAATATTAAGTGAATTAATGAACGGTCAAAAATACGCTCACGAAGGTAAGACTATAGCCTTACGATTTTGGTATAGTCTTACCTTCGTGTGCGTTTTCTGAACGTTCATTAATTCACTTAATATTCACTCCAAGGCATCAAAAGTTGTTGGAAAATGCTTCCGTATGATTGATTTTGTCCAAAATATTCAAATTTCATCAGAAAATTCACATTTGTCATTGAGCCAAATTGGTCCAAAATCGTAAAGCTATAGTCTTACCTTCGTGAACGTTTTTTGACCGTTCATTAATTCACTTAATATTCACTCCAAGGCATCAAAAGTTGTTGGAAAATGCTTCCGTATGATTGATTTTGTCCAAAATATTCAAATTTCATCAGAAATTGCACATTTGACATTGAGCCAAATTGGTCCAAAATCGTAAAGCTATAGTCTTACCTTCGTGAACGTTTTTTGACCGTTCATTAATTCACTTAATATTCACTCCAAGGCATCAAAAGTAGTCAGAAAATGCTTTTCTATGATTGATTTTGTACAAAATATTTACATTTCATCAGAAATTGCACATTTGTCATTGAGCCAAATTGGCCAAAAATCGTAAGTCTTACCTTCGTGTGCGTTTTTTGACCGTTCATTAATTCACTTAATGTTCACTCTAAGGCATCAAAAGTACTCAGAAAATGCATCTGTATGATTTATTTTGTCCAAACTATTCAAATTTCATCAGAAAATGCACATTTGACATTGAGTCAAATTGGACAAAAATCGTAAGGCTATAGTCTTACCTTCGTGTGCGTTTTTTGACCATTCATTAATTCACTTAATGTTCACTCTAAGGCATCAAATGTAGTCAGAAAATGCTTATGTATGATTTATTTTGTCCAAAATATTCAAATTTCATCAGAATATTCACATTTGTCATTGAACCAAATTGGACAAAAATCGTAAGGCTATAGTCTTACCTTCGTGAGCGTTTTTTGACCGTTCATTAATTCACTTAACATTCACTCCAAGGCATCAAAAGTACTCAGAAAATGCTTCTGTATGATTTATTTTGTCCAAAATATTCAAATTTCATCAGAAATTGCACATTTGACATTGAGTCAAATTGGTCCAAAATCATAAGGCTATAGCCTTACCTTCGTGAGCGTTTTTTGACCATTCATTAATTCACTTAATATTCACTCCAAGGCATCAAAAGTAGTCAGAAAATGCTTCTGTATGATTTATTTTGTCCAAAATATTCAAATTTCATCAGAAAATGCAAATTTGTCATTGAGCCTAATTGGCCAAAAAACGCAAGGCTATAGTCTTACCTTCGTGTGCGTTTTTCGACCGTTCAATAACTCACTTAATATTCACTCCAAGGCATCAAAAGTAGTCAGAAAATGCTTCTGTATGATTTATTTTGTCCAAAATATTAAAATTTCATCAGAAAATGCACATTTGACATTGAGCCAAATTGGCCAAAAATCGTGAGGCTATAGTCTTACCTTCGTGTGCGTTTTTTGACCGTTCATTAATTCACTTAAAATTCACTCCAAGGCATCAAAAGTTTTTGGAAAATGGTTCCGTATGATTTATTTTGTCCCAAATATTCAAATGACATCAGAAAATGCACATTTGACATTGAGCCAAATTGGTCCAAAATTCGTAAGGCTATAGTCTTACCTTCGTGAGCGTTTTTTGACCGTTCATTAATTCACTTAATATTCACTGCCAGGCATCAAAAGTTGTCAGAAAATGCTTCTGTATGATTTATTTTGTCCAAAATATTCAAATTTCATCAGAAAATGCAAATTTGTCATTGGGCCAAATTTGCCAAAAAACGTAAGCCTATAGTCTTACCTTCGTGTGCGTTTTTTGACCGTTCATTAATTCACTTAATATTCACTCCAAGGCATCAAAAGTAGTCAGAAAATGCTTCTGTATGATTTATTTTGTCCAAAATATTCAAATTTCATCAGAAAATGCAAATTTGTCATTGAGCCTAATTGGCCAAAAAACACAAGGCTATAGTCTTACCTTCGTGTGCGTTTTTCGACCGTTCAATAACTCACTTAATATTCACTCCGAGGCATCAAAAGTTGTTGGAAAATGCTTCCGTATGATTTATTTTGTCCAAAATATTCAAATTTCATCACAAATTGCCCATTTGACATTGAGCCAAATTGATCCAAAATCGTAAGGCTATAGTCTTACCTTCGTCTGTGTTTTTTGACCGTTCATTAATTCACTTAATATTCACTCCAAGGCATCAAAAGTACTCAGAAAATGCGTCTGTATGATTTATTTTGTCCAAAATATTCAAATTTCATCAGAAAATTCACATTTGTCATTGAGCAAAATTGGCCAAAAATCGTAAGGCTATAGTCTTACCTTCGTGAGCGTTTTTTGACCGTTCATTAATTCACTTAATATTCACTCCAAGGCATCAAAAGTACTCAGAAATGCTTCTGTATGATTTATTTTGTCCAAAATACTCAAATTTCATCAGAAATTGCACATTTGACATTGAGTCAAATTGGTCCAAAATCATAAGGCTTACCTTCATGAGCGTTTTTTGACCGTTCATTAATTCACTTAAAATTCACTCCAAGGCATCAAAAGTTGTTGGAAAATTCTTCCGTAGGATTGATTTTGTCCAAAATATTCAAATTTCATCAGAAAATGCAAATTTGTCATTGGGCCAAATTGGCCAGAAAACGTAAGGCTATAGTCTTACCTTCGTGTGCGTTTTTTGACAGTTCATTAATTCACTTAATATTCACTCCAAGGCATCAAAAGTAGTCAGAAAATGCTTCTGTATGATTTATTTTGTCCACAATATTCAAATTTCATCAGAAAATGCACATTTGTCTTTGGGCCTAATTGGCCAAACAACGTACGGCTATAGTCTTACCTTCGTGAGCGTTTTTTGACCGTTCATTAATTCACTTAATATTCACTCCAAGGCATCAAAAGTACTCAGAAAATGCTTCTGTATGATTTATTTTGTCCAAAATACTCAAATTTCATCAGAAATTGCACATTTGACATTGAGTCAAATTGGTCCAAAATCATAAGGCTATAGTCTTACCTTCATGAGCGTTTTTTGACCGTTCATTAATTCACTTAATATTCACTCCAAGGCATCAAAAGTTGTTGGAAAATTCTTCCGTAGGATTGATTTTGTCCAAAATATTCAAATTTCATCAGAAAATGCAAATTTGTCATTGGGCCAAATTGGCCAGAAAACATAAGGCTATAGTCTTACCTTCGTGAGCGTTTTTTGACCGTTCATTAATTCACTTAATATTCACTCCAAGGCATCAAAAGTAGTCAGAAAATGCTTCTCTATGATTTATTTTGTCCAAAATATTCAAATTTCATCAGAAATTGCACATTTGACATTGAGCCTAATTGGCCAAAAAACGTAAGGCTATAGTCTTACCTTCGTGTGCGTTTTTTGACCATTCATTAATTCACTTAATATTCACTCCAAGGCATCAAAAGTAGTCAGAAAATGCTTCTCTATGATTTATTTTGTCCCAAATATTCAAATTTCATCAGAAATTGCACATTTGACATTGAGCCAAATTGGCCAAAAATCGTAAGGCTATAGTCTTACCTTCGTGAGCGTTTTTTGACCGTTCATTAATTCACTTAATATTCACTCCAAGGCATCAAAAATAGTCAGAAAATGCTTCCGTATGATTTATTTTGTCCACAATATTCAAATTTCATCAGAAATTGCACATTTGACATTGAGTCAAATTGGTCCAAAATCGTAAGGCTATAGTCTTACCTTCGTGTGCGTTTTTTGACCGTTCATTAATTCACTTAATATTCACTCCAAGGCATCAAAAGTAGTCAGAAAATGCTTCTGTATGATTTATTTTGTCCAAAATATTCAAATTTCATCAGAAATTGCACATTTGACATTGAGCCAAATTGGCCAAACAACGTAAGGCTATAGTCTTACCTTCGTGTGCGTTTTTTGACAGTTCATTTATTCACTTAATATTCACTCCAAGGCATCAAATGTACTCAGAAAATGCTTCTGTATGATTTATTTTGTCCAAAATATTCAAATTTCATTAGAAAATGCAAATTTGTCATTGAGCCTAATTGGCCAAAAAACACAAGGCTATAGTCTTACCTTCGTGTGCGTTTTTCGACCGTTCAATAACTCACTTAATATTCACTCCGAGGCATCAAAAGTTGTTGGAAAATGCTTCCGTATGATTTATTTTGTCCAAAATATTCAAATTTCATCACAAATTGCCCATTTGACATTGAGCCAAATTGATCCAAAATCGTAAGGCTATAGTCTTACCTTCGTCTGTGTTTTTTGACCGTTCATTAATTCACTTAATATTCACTCCAAGGCATCAAAAGTACTCAGAAAATGCGTCTGTATGATTTATTTTGTCCAAAATATTCAAATTTCATCAGAAAATTCACATTTGTCATTGAGCAAAATTGGCCAAAAATCGTAAGGCTATAGTCTTACCTTCGTGAGCGTTTTTTGACCGTTCATTAATTCACTTAAAATTCACTCCAAGGCATCAAAAGTTTTTGGAAAATGGTTCCGTATGATTTATTTTGTCCCAAATATTCAAATGACATCAGAAATTGCACATTTGACATTGAGCCAAATTGGTCCAAAAACGTAAGGCTATAGTCTTTACCTTCATGAGCGTTTTTTGACCGTTCATTAATTCACTTCATATTCACTCCAAGGCATCAAAAGTAGTCAGAAAATGCTTCTCTATGATTGATTTTGTACAAAATATTTACATTTCATCAGAAATTGAACATTTGTCATTGAGCCAAATTGGCCAAAAATCGTAAGCCTTACCTTCGTGAGCGTTTTTTGACCGTTCATTAATTCACTTAATATTCACTCCAAGGCATCAAAAGTTGTTGGAAAATTCTTCCGTAGGATTGATTTTGTCCAAAATATTCAAATTTCATCAGAAAATGCAAATTTGTCATTGGGCCAAATTGGCCAGAAAACGTAAGGCTATAGTCTTACCTTCGTGTGCGTTTTTTGACAGTTGATTAATTCACTTAATATTCACTCCAAGGCATCAAAAGTAGTCAGAAAATCCGTCTGTATGATTTATTTTGTCCAAAATATTCAAATTTCATCAGAAATTGCACATTTGACATTGAGCCTAATTGGTCCAAAATCGTAAGGCTATAGTCTTACCTTCGTGAGCGTTTTTTGACCGTTCATTAATTCACTTAATATTCACTCCAAGGCATCAAAAGTTGTTGGAAAATGGTTCCGTATGATTTATTTTGTCCCAAATATTCAAATGACATCAGAAATTGCACATTTGACATTGAGCCAAATTGGTCCAAAATTGTAAGGCTATAGTCTTACCTTCGTGTGCGTTTTTTGACCGTTCATTAATTCACTTAATATTCACTCCAAGGCATCAAAAGTACTCAGAAAATGCATCTGTATGATTTATTTTGTCCAAAATATTCAAAATTCATCAGAAATTGCACATTTGACATTGAGTCAAATTGGTCCAAAATCGTAAGGCTATAGTCTTACCTTCGTGAGCGTTTTTTGACCGTTCATTAATTCACTTCATATTCACTCCAAGGCATCAAAAGTAGTCAGAAAATGCTTCTCTATGATTGATTTTGTACAAAATATTTACATTTCATCAGAAATTGCACATTTGTCATTGAGCCAAATTGGCCAAAAATCGTAAGTCTTACCTTCGTGTGCGTTTTTTGACCGTTCATTAATTCACTTCATATTCACTCCAAGGCATCAAAAGTTTTTTGAAAATGCTTCCGTATGATTTATTTCATCCCAAATATTCAAATTTCATCAGAAATTGCACATTTGACATTGAGTCAAATTGGCCAAAAATCGTAAGGTTATAGTCTTACCTTCGTGAGCGTTTTTTGACCGTTCATTAATTCACTTAATATTCACTCCAAGGCATCAAAAGTAGTCAGAAAATGCTTCTGTATGATTTATTTTGTCCACAATATTCAAATTTCATCAGAAAATGCACATTTGTCTTTGGGCCAAATTGGCCAAACAACGTACGGCTATAGTCTTACCTTCGTGAGCGTTTTTTGACCGTTCATTAATTCACTTAATATTCACTACAAGGCATCAAAAGTACTCAGAAAATGCTTCTGTATGATTTATTTTGTCCAAAATACTCAAATTTCATCAGAAATTGCACATTTGACATTGAGTCAAATTGGTCCAAAATCATAAGGCTATAGTCTTACCTTCATGAGCGTTTTTTGACCGTTCATTAATTCACTTAATATTCACTCCAAGGCATCAAAAGTTGTTGGAAAATTCTTCCGTAGGATTGATTTTGTCCAAAATATTCAAATTTCATCAGAAAATGCAAATTTGTCATTGGGCCAAATTGGCCAGAAAACATAAGGCTATAGTCTTACCTTCGTGAGCGTTTTTTGACCGTTCATTAATTCACTTAATATTCACTCCAAGGCATCAAAAGTAGTCAGAAAATGCTTCTCTATGATTTAGTTTGTCCAAAATATTCAAATTTCATCAGAAATTGCACATTTGACATTGAGCCTAATTGGCCAAAAAACGTAAGGCTATAGTCTTACCTTCGTGTGCGTTTTTTGACCATTCATTAATTCACTTAATATTCACTCCAAGGCATCAAAAGTAGTCAGAAAATGCTTCTCTATGATTTATTTTGTCCCAAATATTCAAATTTCATCAGAAATTGCACATTTGACATTGAGCCAAATTGGCCAAAAATCGTAAGGCTATAGTCTTACCTTCGTGAGCGTTTTTTGACCGTTCATTAATTCACTTAATATTCACTCCAAGGCATCAAAAATAGTCAGAAAATGCTTCCGTATGATTTATTTTGTCCACAATATTCAAATTTCATCAGAAATTGCACATTTGACATTGAGTCAAATTGGTCCAAAATCGTAAGGCTATAGTCTTACCTTCGTGTGCGTTTTTTGACCGTTCATTAATTCACTTAATATTCACTCCAAGGCATCAAAAGTAGTCAGAAAATCCGTCTGTATGATTTATTTTGTCCAAAATATTCAAATTTCATCAGAAATTGCACATTTGACATTGAGCCAAATTGGCCAAACAACGTAAGGCTATAGTCTTACCTTCGTGTGCGTTTTTGACAGTTCATTTATTCACTTAATATTCACTCCAAGGCATCAAAAGTACTCAGAAAATGCTTCTGTATGATTTATTTTGTCCAAAATATTCAAATTTCATTAGAAAATGCAAATTTGTCATTGAGCCTAATTGGCCAAAAAACACAAGGCTATAGTCTTACCTTCGTGTGCGTTTTTCGACCGTTCAATAACTCACTTAATATTCACTCCGAGGCATCAAAAGTTGTTGGAAAATGCTTCCGTATGATTTATTTTGTCCAAAATATTCAAATTTCATCACAAATTGCCCATTTGACATTGAGCCAAATTGATCCAAAATCGTAAGGCTATAGTCTTACCTTCGTCTGTGTTTTTTGACCGTTCATTAATTCACTTAATATTCACTCCAAGGCATCAAAAGTACTCAGAAAATGCGTCTGTATGATTTATTTTGTCCAAAATATTCAAATTTCATCAGAAAATTCACATTTGTCATTGAGCAAAATTGGCCAAAAATCGTAAGGCTATAGTCTTACCTTCGTGAGCGTTTTTTGACCGTTCATTAATTCACTTAAAATTCACTCCAAGGCATCAAAAGTTTTTGGAAAATGGTTCCGTATGATTTATTTTGTCCCAAATATTCAAATGACATCAGAAATTGCACATTTGACATTGAGCCAAATTGGTCCAAAAACGTAAGGCTATAGTCTTTACCTTCATGAGCGTTTTTTGACCGTTCATTAATTCACTTCATATTCACTCCAAGGCATCAAAAGTAGTCAGAAAATGCTTCTCTATGATTGATTTTGTACAAAATATTTACATTTCATCAGAAATTGAACATTTGTCATTGAGCCAAATTGGCCAAAAATCGTAAGCCTTACCTTCGTGAGCGTTTTTTGACCGTTCATTAATTCACTTAATATTCACTCCAAGGCATCAAAAGTTGTTGGAAAATTCTTCCGTAGGATTGATTTTGTCCAAAATATTCAAATTTCATCAGAAAATGCAAATTTGTCATTGGGCCAAATTGGCCAGAAAACGTAAGGCTATAGTCTTACCTTCGTGTGCGTTTTTTGACAGTTGATTAATTCACTTAATATTCACTCCAAGGCATCAAAAGTAGTCAGAAAATCCGTCTGTATGATTTATTTTGTCCAAAATATTCAAATTTCATCAGAAATTGCACATTTGACATTGAGCCTAATTGGCCAAAAAACGTAAGGCTATAGTCTTACCTTCGTGAGCGTTTTTTGACCGTTCATTAATTCACTTAATATTCACTCCAAGGCATCAAAAGTAGTCAGAAAATGCTTCTGTATGATTTATTTTGTCCACAATATTCAAATTTCATCAGAAAATGCACATTTGTCTTTGGGCCAAATTGGCCAAACAACGTAAGGCTATAGTCTTACCTTCATGAGCGTTTTTTGACCGTTCATTAATTCACTTAATATTCACTCCAAGGCATCAAAAGATGTTGGAAAATTCTTCGATAGGATTGATTTTGTCCAAAATATTCAAATTTCATCAGAAAATGCAAATTTGTCATTGGGCCAAATTGGCCAGAAAACGTAAGGCTATAGTCTTACCTTTGTGAGCGTTTTTTGACAGTTCATTAATTCACTTAATATTCACTCCAAGGCATCAAAAGTAGTCAGAAAATGCTTCTCTATGATTCATTTTGTACAAAATATTTACATTTCATCAGAACTTTCACATTTGTCATTGAGCCAAATTGGCCTAAAATCGTAAGTCTTACCTTCGTGAGCGTTTTTTGACCGTTCATTAATTCACTTAATATTCACTCCAAGGCATCAAAAGTAGTCAGAAAATGCTTCTCTATGATTCATTTTGTACAAAATATTTACATTTCATCAGAACTTTCACATTTGTCATTGAGCCAAATTGGCCAAAAATCGTAAGTCTTACCTTCGTGTGCGTTTTTTGACCGTTCATTGATTCACTTAAAATTCACTCCAAGGCATCAAAAGTAGTCAGAAAATGCTTCTGTATGATTTATTTTGTCCAAAATATTAAAATTTCATCAGAAAATGCACATTTGACATTGAGCCAAATTGGCCAAAAATCGTAAGTCTTACCTTCGTGTGCGTTTTTTGACCGTTCATTGATTCACTTAAAATTCACTCCAAGGCATCAAAAGTAGTCAGAAAATGCTTCTGTATGATTTATTTTGTCCAAAATACTCAAATTTCATCAGAAATTGCACATTTGACATTGAGTCAAATTGGTCCAAAATCATAAGGCTATA
The DNA here is from genome assembly GCF_015220715.1 of Pygocentrus nattereri. NCBI lineage: Eukaryota > Metazoa > Chordata > Actinopteri > Characiformes > Serrasalmidae > Pygocentrus > Pygocentrus nattereri. The sequence continues at coordinate 3,067,345 of NC_051232.1, read as the reverse complement.
GTCTTACCTTCATGAGCGTTTTTTGACCGTTCATTAATTCACTTAATATTCACTCCAAGGCATCAAAAGTTGTTGGAAAATTCTTCCGTAGGATTGATTTTGTCCAAAATATTCAAATTTCATCAGAAATTGCACATTTGACATTGAGCCTAATTGGCCAAAAAACGTAAGGCTATAGTCTTACCTTCGTGTGCGTTTTTTGACCGTTCATTAATTCACTTAATATTCACTCCAAGGCATCAAAAGTAGTCAGAAAATGCTTCTCTATGATTTATTTTGTCCCAAATATTCAAATTTCATCAGAAATTGCACATTTGACATTGAGCCAAATTGGCCAAAAATCGTAAGGCTATAGTCTTACCTTCGTGAGCGTTTTTTGACCGTTCATTAATTCACTTAATATTCACTCCAAGGCATCAAAAGTAGTCAGAAAATGCTTCTCTATGATTTATTTTGTCCCAAATATTCAAATTTCATCAGAAATTGCACATTTGACATTGAGCCAAATTGGCCAAAAATCGTAAGGCTATAGTCTTACCTTCGTGAGCGTTTTTTGACCGTTCATTAATTCACTTAATATTCACTCCAAGGCATCAAAAATAGTCAGAAAATGCTTCCGTATGATTTATTTTGTCCACAATATTCAAATTTCATCAGAAATTGCACATTTGACATTGAGTCAAATTGGTCCAAAATCATAAGGCTATAGTCTTACCTTCGTGAGCGTTTTTTGACCGTTCATTAATTCACTTAATATTCACTCCAAGGCATCAAAAGTACTCAGAAAATGCTTCTCTATGATTGATTTTGTACAAAATATTTACATTTCATCAGAAAATGCACATTTGTCTTTGGGCCAAATTGGCCAAAAAACGTAAGGCTATAGTCTTACCTTCGTGAGCGTTTTTTGACCGTTCATTAATTCACTTAATGTTCACTCTAAGGCATCAAAAGTAGTCAGAAAATGCTTCTCTGTGATTGATTTTGTACAAAATATTTACATTTCATCAGAAATTGAACATTTGTCATTGAGCCAAATTGGCCAAAAATCGTAAGTCTTACCTTCGTGTGCGTTTTTTGACCGTTCATTAATTCACTTCATATTCACTCCAAGGCATCAAAAGTAGTCAGAAAATGCTTCTGTATGATTTATTTTGTCCAAAATATTAAAATTTCATCAGAAAATGCACATTTGACATTTAGCCAAATTGGCCAAAAAACGTAAGGCTATAGTCTTACCTTCGTGAGCGTTTTTTGACCGTTCATTAAATCACTTAATATTCACTCCAAGGCATCAATAGTAGTGAGAAAATGCTTCTTTATGATTTATTTTGTCCAAAATATTAAAATTTCATCAGAAAATGCATATTTGACATTGAGTCAAATTGGCCAAAAATCGTAAGGCTATAGTCTTACCTTCGTGAGCGTTTTTTGACCGTTCATTAATTCACTTAATATTCACTGCCAGGCATCAAATGTAGTCAGAAAATGCTTCTGTATGATTTATTTTGTCCCAAATATTCAAATTTCATCACAAATTGCAAATTTGTCATTGGGCCAAATTGGCCAAAAAACGTAAGAAATCATAGACAAAAGAAATCATAGAGAAGCATTTTCTGACTACTTTTGATGCCTGGCAGTGAATATTAAGTGAATTAATGAACGGTCAAAAAACGCTCACGAAGGTAAGACTATAGCCTTACGTCTTACCTTCGTGTGCGTTTTTTGACAGTTCATTAATTCACTTAATATTCACTCCAAGGCATCAAAGGTTGTCAGAAAATGCTTCTGTATGATTTATTTTGTCCAAAATATTCAAATTTCATCAGAAAATTCACATTTGTCATTGAGCAAAATTGGCCAAAAATCGTAAGGCTATAGTCTTACCTTCGTGAGCGTTTTTTGACCGTTCATTAATTCACTTAATATTCACTCCAAGGCATCAAAAGTACTCAGAAATGCTTCTGTATGATTTATTTTGTCCAAAATACTCAAATTTCATCAGAAATTGCACATTTGACATTGAGTCAAATTGGTCCAAAATCATAAGGCTTACCTTCATGAGCGTTTTTTGACCGTTCATTAATTCACTTAAAATTCACTCCAAGGCATCAAAGGTTGTCAGAAAATGCTTCTGTATGATTTATTTTGTCCAAAATACTCAAATTTCATCAGAAATTGCACATTTGACATTGAGTCAAATTGGTCCAAAATCATAAGGCTATAGTCTTACCTTCATGAGCGTTTTTTGACCGTTCATTAATTCACTTAATATTCACTCCAAGGCATCAAAAGTACTCAGAAAATGCTTCTGTATGATTTATTTTGTCCAAAATACTCAAATTTCATCAGAAATTGCACATTTGACATTGAGTCAAATTGGTCCAAAATCATAAGGCTATAGTCTTACCTTCATGAGCGTTTTTTGACCGTTCATTAATTCACTTAATATTCACTCCAAGGCATCAAAAGTAGTCAGAAAATGCTTCTGTATGATTTATTTTGTCCAAAATATTCAAATTTCTCAGAAATTGCACATATATCACATTGAGCCTAATTGGCCAAACAACGTAAGGCTATACTCTTACCTTCGTGAGCGTTTTTTGACCGTTCATTAATTCACTTAAAATTCACTCCAAGGCATCAAAAGTTGTTGGAAAATGGTTCCGTATGATTTATTTTGTCCCAAATATTCAAATGACATCAGAAATTGCACATTTGACATTGAGCCAAATTGGTCCAAAATTGTAAGGCTATAGTCTTACCTTCGTGTGCGTTTTTTGACCGTTCATTAATTCACTTAATATTCACTCCAAGGCATCAAAAGTACTCAGAAAATGCATCTGTATGATTTATTTTGTCCAAAATATTCAAAATTCATCAGAAATTGCACATTTGACATTGAGTCAAATTGGTCCAAAATCGTAAGGCTATAGTCTTACCTTCGTGAGCGTTTTTTGACCGTTCATTAATTCACTTCATATTCACTCCAAGGCATCAAAAGTAGTCAGAAAATGCTTCTCTATGATTGATTTTGTACAAAATATTTACATTTCATCAGAAATTGCACATTTGTCATTGAGCCAAATTGGCCAAAAATCGTAAGTCTTACCTTCGTGTGCGTTTTTTGACCGTTCATTAATTCACTTCATATTCACTCCAAGGCATCAAAAGTTTTTTGAAAATGCTTCCGTATGATTTATTTCATCCCAAATATTCAAATTTCATCAGAAATTGCACATTTGACATTGAGTCAAATTGGCCAAAAATCGTAAGGTTATAGTCTTACCTTCGTGAGCGTTTTTTGACCGTTCATTAATTCACTTAATATTCACTGCCAGGCATCAAAAGTTGTCAGAAAATGCTTCTCTATGATTTATTTTGTCCAAAATATTCAAATTTCATCAGAAATTGCACATTTGACATTGAGTCAAATTGGTCCAAAATCGTAAGGCTATAGTCTTACCTTCGTGAGCGTTTTTTGACCATTCATTAATTCACTTCATATTCACTCCAAGGCATCAAAAGTAGTCAGAAAATCCGTCTGTATGATTTATTTTGTCCAAAATATTCAAATTTCATCAGAAATTGCACATTTGACATTGAGCCTAATTGGCCAAAAAACGCAAGGCTATAGTCTTACCTTCGTGTGCGTTTTTTGACTATTCATTAATTCACTTAATATTCACTCCAAGGCATCAAAAGTTGTTGGAAAATGCTTCCGTAGGATTGATTTTGTCCAAAATATTCAAATTTCATCAGAAAATGCAAATTTGTCATTGGGCCAAATTTTGACAAAAAACGTAAGCCTATAGCCTTACCTTCATGAGCGTTTTTTGACCGTTCATTAATTCACTTCATATTCACTCCAAGGCATCAAAAGTAGTCAGAAAATGCTTCTCTATGATTGATTTTGTCCAAAATATTCAAATTTCATCAGAAATTGCACATTTGACATTATAGCCTTACGTTTTTTGGCCAATTAGGCTCAGTCTTACCTTCGTGTGCGTTTTTTGACCATTTATTAATTCACTTAATATTCACTCCAAGGCATCAAAAGTTGTTGGAAAATGCTTCCGTAGGATTGATTTTGTCCAAAATATTCAAATTTCATCAGAAAATGCAAATTTGACATTGGGCCAAATTGGCCAAAAATCGTGAGTCTTACCTTCGTGTGCGTTTTTTGACCGTTCATTAATTCACTTAAAATTCACTCCAAGGCATCAAAAGTAGTCAGAAATGCTTTTCTATGATTTATTTTGTCCAAAATATTTACATTTCATCAGAAATTGCACATTTGTCATTGAGCCAAATTGGCCAAAAATCATAAGTCTTACCTCCGTGTGCGTTTTTTGACCGTTCATTAATTCACTTCATATTCACTCCAAGGCATCAAAAGTAGTCAGAAAATGCTTCTCTATGATTGATTTTGTCCAAAATATTCAAATTTCATCAGAAATAGCACCAGACCACAAATTTTTAGTAGATGACATTTGAGTTGAAATTTGCAAACTAAAGACTTGATCTTACTAGTCTAATTACATCATAACTTATTTAATTTTGTACTTTTTAGGTTTAAATGTGTGAAGAGAAGTTGATATCAAACATGATAAATTCACTAAATTGTGGAGAAAAGTTTATTCTACTATATGCTTACAAATACAGTGTAAGATTAACTTGAGCTTAAGGTCAGCACTTTTCTGCAACACATCCTATGTGCTACAGCTACACCTTGTACCATGTACCATGTACTTTCTAGCCTTTCTGCACTAGAAAGGGTTCGTATATCGAGAAGCAATGACTGATAAAAGAACACAAAAAAGAACAATCAAATTGCATTAATAAGCTGCTGGTGTACTCAGAACAAAAGACTGTCCACCTCAGGGTCCAAATCTCAACGTCTTTGAATGTGTGTAGGATTACTTGGATCAGGAGAAACCGAAAATGTAACCAACTTCTAAGACTGAACTTTAGAGGTGTGGAAAAATATCCCTTTGTATAACTGAAAGTGAGTCTTCTGAAAAACGTGGAAGTAGGAGTGAAGACAAAGCATGAACACACTAAATACTGAAGGAAATTATATTTATTATATATATTATAGTTATTGATGCTTCTGTGTAATTTTCTGTTAAATATATGGTTTCTGCTTTTTTCCTGACGCTAAAATATGAATAACCTATTTAATAGCCATTATGAATGGAAATTAAGTATAATAAAGGTCTGGCCTCTGGCACTGTACTTTATATTGTGCAGCCCTAACACATACACATGACTTAGTATTGTTTTTTTGTGTACAGGGATCTATTTTGCTCTTGAATCTGACAGTCTAAAGGAATATAGCAGCTACATTGAAAATCTGCCCATCATTGATGACCCTGAAATCTTTGGCATGCATGAGAATGCCAACCTGGCTTTTCAGGTAAAATCACTCCCAACTGCTCCACTTCAAAACCTGATAGGTCCTTAACTGAAGGTACCAAAGACATATCCTTGAGGGTGCCCTTGAAAAGTAAGAGTTTAGTAGCTTTTTCATAAGACTGTAAGGTGTAGTAAGCCATTTGAGGTCCAGCCTTTGACAAAGAAGTCATTGTTGCATTTTATTTTGCTGTTGGATAAGACTTCATTTCTGTGCATCAGTGCTGCAAACACATTATGAATGAGTTTTCAGCACTGATGCGCCGAAATGAACAATCTTGGCCACTGCCAGCTGGAAAGAGTAAAACCCAATAACAGCATGTCTTTCATGCTATCAGACACAGCAAGAGCCTCACCTGCAGCTGTCTTAGAAACAGAATAACCCTCTCTGCTTTGTTAATTACAGAGACAGGAGACGCTGACTGTGATTAACACCATCCTGGAGGTGCAGCCGCGCTCCACGGCAGCTGGAGGGGGGAAGAGTAATGACGAGGTGGTCCATGAGCTTGCAGACTCCATCCTGACCAAGATCCCTGGTGAGAATCATTCCTAAACTGTATCAAATGCAGAATCATCACACAACTACAACTACAGGGATCTTATGAAACTACATTAACTACATAATTTTAATTAAACTACACCAACTGCAGAATCCTCACCAAACTAAATTCACTACAGAATTCTCGCACAACTATGTCAACTACAGAATCCTCATAAAACTAAATTCACTACAGAATTCTCGCACAACTATGTCAACTACAGAATCCTCACCAAACTAAATTCACTACAGAATTCTCGCACAACTATGTCAACTACAGAATCCTCACGGAACTGAATTCACTACAGATTTCTCACAAAATTACAACACCTATAGAATCCTCACGAAACTAAATTGTCCGTGCTTCTATATCACATTCTTTTAAATATGTGTTTTGCTTGTTTTCCTAAAAATATGTCATTTGTTTGACTTTTTAACTGGAAATGGAATAAAGTCCAGGTGATCCGAATTCTGTGTAGTACTGTGTGTGATGGCAGTTTAGGAGAAGGGTGTAAAATGTGTGAAAATGTGCTTAGAGATGAGCGGAAAATACATAAAAATGTGCTCCGTTAAAGGATGGAAAATACATAAAAGCTTATCCTTCCGTAACCCCATACTGTCATTAGATGCTCTGAATCCTTCCTCTATAACTTTCTCCCACATCAGCTCTCCACTGTTGTGTTTATATTCCGCTCTGCACAGGTAACCTTACATAAGCCCTGCCACTGAGTCAGCAGCTTCAGCAGCTAGTGACTGTTACTACTTGCGTAAGACTGCTGTGAAGTGATCTGACCTTTGGAGGGATGGAGAGACATCTACAGTCATCATTTATCAGTTATCAACATGCTGTATGTTTGTGATTGTAGAAAAGCTGGACATGGACAGTGCGGCTGAGAGTCTGTTTGTGCGAGATGCTAACGGCCGAGTAAACTCCCTAACCACTGTGCTGGGACAAGAGGTGGACCGTTTTAACACCCTGCTGCGTGTACTAAGGGTGGGTATTTCAAAGAAAGTCCACTGCAAAGGGTCCGAGGTCAAATGTGACTGTCCATGTAACCAGTTTTGACCCAGGTATGAACTGGGAACGTCTTGGAGACACATTGTGATCCGATCACTCAGACCAGAGGTGGTCTGGGACGCATATGACCACATAACATTTACAGCATCAACACTAAAGTGTCTTGATATGTCTTCAACAGTAGCAAAGGACCGTCTTAATCAGCTGCGGCATAACAGCAAAGATGAAAGTAGCTGTTTGTTTACAAGTTGCATTAGCAGCGAATGTGGTTTGAAAACGTTTAGAACAGCCAATTAATTTACAGAGATTCACAAGATTGACGTAGTAAATTTTCCTTCCGTCACGAAAGCCGAACCTTGGCAACCAGAATTGTGCAAAATACTTGTGAAAAGTATTGAAGGCAGAAGACAGAATACACTGTCCTAAATGTTTTTAGTAACATATTCTTGTACAACACATAACAAAGTAATGTATTCAGAACACATTTAGAATGCATATTGATATTTCATGGAAAAACAGCTGTCATTTGATTTATTTCACGCTGTAATAGATATTATACTCTTCTGTTTATATGTTTCATTAAAAAACTCAATTATTTAAATGATTGTGCCAGCTAACCCTGTTCTCCCCAATAATGGCAATGGAAAAGTTTGTTGGACAGTTCATTTTCAAGTGTTGCCCCTTTTTTCATGTTTTTGCCTGAAATTATCTACTCAAAGTAATTGTTGCACTGTTCTCACATGATTTGGGCTACAGAACAATTGTACGAACTCCTGGGTGTGAGTGTGTGTGTGATTGTGTATGTCTGTCTGTCTGTCTGCCCTGCGATGGACTGGCGACCTGTCCAGGTTGTTTCCTGCCTTCTCCTATGTGTGTGAGAACCCAATAAATAATAATGAATTTCAGGAACGGTTCTCATGTGGTTCTTTCTATAAAGCACTCGATTCTTCACGTAACTTCATGGAAGTAGTACATTTTGGATGCTTTTACTGGACCAATAAGAGCCTCTGTTGAAAATCTGCATATGACCTAGTTTTGTAGCTCCTGCCAGTGTTCTGGAGGATTCCCGTGTTGCCCGTGGAGGCTTTGCTAATAGGCTGATGAGTTGAATCAGGTGTGTTAGAGGGAAAAATCCTGAACTGTGCAGAAGGGTGTCCCTGAGGGCTGGGCTGGAAAATCACTGACCTACATAATGATTTGGAGATTAATACTGCACTCTCTGATTTCTGAGCTCGAACCATTCTTTTGTGTGTGTTTATGAATTTCTGCAGGTCTCTCTATGCACTCTGCAGAAGGCCATAGCAGGGTTGGTGGTGATGTCAGAGGAGATGGAGAAGATCTACAGCAGTTTTCTGAACAATCAGGTTCCGGAGCACTGGGCCAGTTCAGCCTATCCCTCACTGAAGCCCCTGGGCAGCTGGGTCAAAGACCTCGCCCTTCGCACTGCCTTCGTACAGGTACCTCACACCTTTGCATACTTACCTTAGTTCATTTTGTCCATTACTCTGCTTATAGAGTTACACAAGCTGCCTAATATATACTAAAGGTCCACACATTCATGGACATTGTAGAGTTCTCATACAGCAGTTTTTTTTACAGGATTATGGGTAGTTATGGCGAGCGGATTAAATGAAGTTATATTTCATTTCAAATTTTAATTCTAAATGCTAAATAATTTTACAGCTTTCTTTCAGTTTTTCCAAAAAAAAAATCTGCAGGCATGTTGTTCTGCACCCCCAAAGTTCAGGCTTAGAAGTCGGTTGCATTTTCTGCAATTCACATTCAGTGATGTTGAGGTCTGGACTCTGGGGTGGTCAGTCCATTGTTCTGAGAACACCAGCAGCTTTCTTTGTTTGTTTTGTCTGTTTCCTGTTCCCAGTGAGGAGTTTTTGTCAGCTACACATCCTTTCAGACTCATAGTGCTGAGTCGTCTTCTCACAGTGGAAGGACAGAAACACTTGTGGATGTTTTCAGATCTGAAGCAAGAGTGGAGTTGGATTTTCTCCCCTCTCTGTCTCTCTCTCTGTCTCTCTCTCTGTCTCTCTCTCTCTCTCTCTCTAAAAGATGAAAGCTTTAAGCTGTTCATCTGATAGGGACAGTTTGAGTGGTCTACCATGTCTTGCAGGTGGCTTTTAGGGGTCCAATTTTCTCTATAGCTTTTATTAATTTTCTGAGCTCCAGTTTTTTACACTTCTCGTCAGTCTTCCTCCTAACATCATTCCTCCTTCCTCCTAGCATCTGGAGTGAGATTTCTTCAGTCGGTTCATCCACCATGCTCGTTAGTTTGCTAGCTTCGTTAGCATTAGCTGCAGACCAGGGCTTGGTTTTCTTTCTGCCAGGTGTTGCATGGTTATTAGGAGTTTCATCTTCTTTGTATCTTCTAATCAGTTTTTGAATTCCATTTTGGGAAACTCCTGAAACTGAAAGATTTTCCTCTTTACTATGCAAGTTGATTATCTTCTCTCTAATTTCCTGAATATATCCTGAGAAATGACTTGTTCTTGGCTGTTTTTTCAAAGAAATCTGCAGCGAGATTTTTCCACACTTCCGAAGTTCCGTCTTAAAAGTTAAATTCTCTGCTTCTCACCTGAAAATGAACTTATAGTAAATGGCAGTGTTGGAGTAATGAAATGAATGAAGGGTGGTGCATTTAAAATACATACACATTCCATATGTTAAGAAATGCATAATGTAAAATCTCTCAGGTTTTATAATAGTAAATAATATGTCTTATAATGAATAACTGGCTAAGATATTAGAGCGATTAGACTGAGCAGTGAGAGAAAAGTGCATGCATTAGTTTCATGACTGAAGGCCTCCTCTGAAGCCAGTGAGATATGAGTTCCTTATTCTTAGTCCTTATAGCCAGGAGGACACACACACACACACACACACACACACACACACACACAGCCAAAAACATAATATTTTTTCAATACTTCCTACACAGGCACATATCCTCAAAGCTTTCTCACATTTCCTCTCCCCCAGGCTTTCCTGCATGGTTTAGTAGGTGCACTGTTCCCTCTCATACTAAAGCTGACTGGGCGTGCTGTTCCATGTGGCTAGTCTGGACTATTCCCTTACATAACACACAGCAACACACACACACACACACACACACACACACACATTGTACTAATATGAGTGCATGTGTTATGAGGCATATTGTAATGGTGAAATGGCTGGGCTGCTGACTGAGAGCAGAACATTGGCTTAGTGCAGTGTGTGTGTGTGTGTGTGTATGTGTGTGAGCAGTGAGGTAGGAAATCTCTTCCACCGCAACAATCCACTCTGAGAAAAACTCACACTAGGCCTGCACTGCTGATGAACCACAGGACCTCATTAACCCACAGAAGTCACATAACTAATATAGTTATTACCATCCTATCACTACACAGTTTACACAGTCAGAGACTGATTTCATTTGCAGTTAAACGAGTCATTTTACACGAGATGTTTCTGAGATTAGATGTAAGATAATCTTCTTGCATAAGGAAGAAAAAAGTCAAAAGAAAAGAGAAAAAAAGTTCTAGTGAAAATGGGACTCCTCAGTTGGGCTGCAACAAATCTTCATTATCGAGTTTTGGTCCGTTGTGATTTCAATTAAAAAATGAATTGAGAAACAGAAAACCTGCAGATATTAGTCTGGCAATAATGTTTCATTCAACAAATTCAAAGTACAAAGATTTGTCTTCCTTTATATATAAGAAAATCTTATTTATATCATCTAAACACTGTTTTTTTAACCAAGTTACAGCAACAGATCCTCTGCATGACTTTTGAGAAAGGCGCAGAAACTATTTCCAGCACAGATGAAATTACTGGGTTAATTATAATGGTAATTGCACTGGATTCAATGAACACTGACATGTTGTGTGGCAAGAAAAGAATCAATCAATCAATCAATCAATAAAGGAGCAATGCAAGCTGTATTTCATCTCTACTGATCAGAGCTATTATAATTATTAAAACTATTACTAGAATAAACACTAGCAGTGAATGGGAATTTTTAAATGAGGACTTTCTTCAGTGCATGAATGAAAGAGTAGAAGTGCGTTTCTGTGTTTGGCTGTTTTCAAGGAAAACTGGAGCTGAGCTGAGCTGAGCTGAGCTGAGCTGAGCTTACTGATTTTATTATACCCTTCTGAAAGACCTACCATTGCAGCTTTTATCACAATACTAAAAAACTAAAACTGAAACTGAAGCTAAATAAAGACTAAGCCCAAACTTTTACTTTTCAGACAATAAAAACAAAACTATTAATGCACCCTCAAAACTCTATTCAAAACCCAAAGTGAAAAACTAAATGAGAATAAGAACTAATGAAAGTTTCAATAACTCTAATAACTCTGCTAACGATAAAGCAGAAGTAGTGAAATTTGATATTACAGATTAACACTAAAATTCCACACATCAACTGTGTCGGACACCTAAGGCCGCTCACCACAAGGAAAATGGCAATAACCTGCGCAGTGTTTTCAAACGTGAACATAGTTTTAAGGAATCTCACTGACCTAAAGCTCTGGTTTTGTGGATGGGAGGTTAAAACTAAACACTTCTGAGCTTGTCTGTGTGCATTAGTGTACACAGGGAATGCTTGCAGAGTTAAGCTGTGCAGTTTAGACCAACAGTTTCACAATGTAGTGCAACCTTTCAGCCAGTGATGCTTATTCTCTGTGCTGAACTAAAACAGAATCTGCAGGAAGGCAGACAGCGGTGCAGTGTTGTTTACTTCTTTTAGTGAGATATTAGTAACAAGTTTCGACTTCGTATAGAAGTCACTGCCGTTAACAAATGTTGATTGGTTCTTGCAGCCCTACTGCTAACAACCATAGTAGACCACTAAAACTGTCCCCATCAGATGAACACTTAAAGCCTTCATCTTTGAGAGAGAGGAGAAAATCAACCACTCTTGCTTCAGATCTGAAAACATCCACAGGTGTTTCTGTCCATCCTTCCACTGTGAGGAGACTTTTTCTCATTTGACTTTATTTTGTCCCAAAAATTCTTGCATACTTTGATTAATAGAACAGTTATTGATTCCAATGTTCCAACAATCAAAGCAGTCGAATAGCTACCATCACAATGCTGCATCGTGATGCAGTTCTACACCTAGTTAACATGCTTTAGCTCTTCTCGCATCCCGTCATTTTAATCTCTAACCAGCTAATACAATTTCCAACGTCTTCCATGATTGGAACGATTCATCTTGGAACATAAACAGTGACGGGTAATTTCGGAGGAAGGTCGTAAGCAGGGAATGCACACTTTGGTCTGGAAGAACTTTGGACAGAAAGTCCTGCTCAAGGACAAAAGGGAACCAGCGCTCTGCATGTGTTATAACCTGCAGCCCTCTGCTCTAGTTAGCAAGTCAGATTTCTTTCATGCCCTAGATGGGAATTGAACCAGAAGTGATTGTTGTTGGAGAAACCTCTGGCTGCAAAAAAATGCCTTTTTATTGTGCCTATGAAACCCCACTGAGGTAATACTGCACATACTGTATGCGCCTGTAGTATAACATGCTTATATAAATGTCATATAGGGGGTTAAATGAACTAGACCCTCCTAGTAAATGTTAGTGTTGAATATCTGTGGAATAAACACTTTTTGCTTGTGTTTGTAGAGCTGGGTAACGAGAGGGCAGCCCAAGTCTTTCTGGATCTCTGGCTTCTTCTTCCCTCAAGGCTTCCTCACAGGTTGGTGTTATAAAACTCAAATAAGCCACTCGTTCTTGCAGAGAAAAATACTGCAATATACAGTACATTCTCCTGTCCTGCAGGTGCACTGCAGAACCATGCACGCAAGTACAACCTGCCCATAGACGAGCTCAACTTCCGCTTCAGTGTGATTCCTGCGTACCGAGACCAGGCAGTGGTCACTGAAGCCCTGAAGAACCTCACCCCCGGTGTGGAACTTGAACTGGACCAGGAGGTCAGCTCGGGGCCAATGGGTTACGGGTCAAGCTTTGTTTCTCATTGGTTTATTATACCTACATATCTCTAAGAACTTTATTAGAAGTGCCTACCTTATTGCTTCATTGAACACGTACAATTAGAAGATGTAGTTCATCTATTGCAGCACAGTTTATCCGTCCATTTCTGACAACAGGACGGCCAGACTGAGAGTTGTCTGTCAAGATGAGAGTCCAGTTTCAAACTGTGCATCATCAGATGGACTAAAGTGTCTGAACATACACCAGTAATATGGCTGTTTCTTGTTCACCTTTGTGGAAGTGTTAACAAGGCACCAGTGCTTGTATTAACCAGCATTTGTGTGAATGTGTTCCATTTTTTAGCTTCCTCCTGTGGAGGATGGAGTGTTAGTGCATGGAATGTTCATGGACTCCAGCCGCTGGGATGATGAAAACATGGTGATGGAGGATGCGTTGCCACGGGTGATGAACCCCATGCTGCCAGTGGTGCACTTTGAGCCCCAGCAGAACTACGTGCCTGATCCATCACTGTACCACGCTCCGCTCTACAAAACCTCAGCCAGGGCCGGCACACTCTCCACTACAGGTAACGTAGATCAAAGTAGAATAAATATGTAAGTACAATATACAAAATATACTATAGGATAAACTTTAGAGCACCACACAGCACTGTGGAGCCACGTTACATGATGAAAGAACCGCATAATATCTAGGAAAGTGTATTATTGAAGAGGGATTGCACAGTTTCAGCTTGGTAAGATATCAGGTTGCTATGGAATCCCAAGTGATTGCTAGATTGTTGCTATAGAATCATAAAATGGTTGCTAAGGTGTTGCTAGGTGGTTGTTATGGTATCCCAGGTAGTTGTTAGGTGGCTACTAGGTGGTTTTATCGTGATTTAAACTGGATGCGCAAACTTTTACCTCACATTCATTCCCTTGGGGAAAAACTAGTTGTGTAACGATGATTGTATATAAAACCACATCCGATCAAAAAGCTGTATGCGAGCATGTATGTGAGAACACTAATCATAATATACCATTCAATGCTAAATTTTAGATGGTAAGACGTATGAGAGCTACTCTGTATGAGAAATAAATAACAGTACTGTGCAAAAGTCAGAGAGCACCCTTCATTTATGTCATTTCCAAGTCAAATGAAATTAAAGGGGGAAAAAAGGTTTCCAAAACTGGCTTAATTGAATTCAGTTAATTAGGGAGCACCCTAGAGCCCAGACATCAACATCACCGAAAGTGTACGGATTTACTCATATCATGGGAAGCAGAAAGTTCAACCAACTTCTAAGACTGAACTTTGGAGGTGTGAAAAAATATCCCTGCAGATTTCTGAAAAAGTGAGTCACCTGAAAAGAATGGAAGCTGGAATAAAGGCAAAGAGCGGACACATTAAATGCTGTCCTACCTTGTTCGTAGTGGCTGTTTTGACTGGAAATGAAGGGTCTCTTACTTTATCACAGTATAAGCACCACATGATATGATGAATATGGTACATCAAACAATAGAAGAACCGCATTGTCATAAACGTCACACAGATTCTTGAATCATATTTTTCGGAATGCTATGATTCTGTTTTGCAGGACACTCCACTAATTTTGTGGTGACAGTGCTGTTGCCGTCCAACAGGCCCAGTGACTACTGGATCTCCAAAGCCTCGGCACTGCTCTGTCAACTCAACGAGTAACAGATGCACCTTCTGCACACCTTCGTTTATTTGCACTTTTGTTGCTCTTCACACCTTATAAATGCTGTTTATGCTACAACTGTAAGCTAATAAACCAGTCAAAATGAGTCCTGAATAAATATAAACATAAACAGCACAGTCATATGTGGCTCTATGGTCCACAAAGCAGTTTAAAACAAGAAAACACCCCAAAACATCTGGATCACAAGAAACGCTGGAAACGCTTTTTATTGAGGTTTTATTTAAAATCTATATTTTCTATTAAAATGTTAGTTCATGGTGTTTACATAATGTCTGTACATATTGCAAAGCGGATTCACAGAGAGGCCACAAAAGAAAAACAACGAGCAATATGAGGACAAATCAGATTGGAGCACGACACACTCTACGGGTGAAATACTGTACTTTAACCACAGCGCTGATATTATACATATATAAGTACATTTTACATAAAAATATCAGATCAGATCAGTTACAGGGACACCAGACTACATCTCATCACACGTTCCTGAATGCACGATTTAAATTCTTCTCATGTTTTCCGATCTGAGCAACCCTGGAACATCATTGTCCACTTCGTTGATAGTGCGCTTTGAGCGATAGAAACTAATAGAGCACTATACATGTGCAATCAAATTCATTCAAAACCACAAATAAGAAATGGTCACAACAAAGACAGCATATATTTTAGGGGGCTTCCAGGATTTAGAATGTGGGCCCTCTTTCTAGGCTTTCCCAGCGAATTACCAAACCCAACGAAATTCCTGAGTTGACTCAGGTACGTTAAAACAGGACAAACGGCACATTTTAACATGGATCACCAGGATTTGTGATGCAAACCCTCGTTGATATAAGGAGTAGGGTTTCATGACAGGCTTCAAGGATTACAGTGGAGGAAAGATTGTTAGGGAAGTCGCTCTGGTGTCCGTTATAATTCCGACAATATTCATGACACTCTACCTTTTCCATTATAAAGCTTTCTTGGATAAGTCTTCAGCAGGGTGGTGTATTTCTTCATTTGCACGGTGACTGAGTGACAAACCGATTAATAAAATCAAAACAGTAACAACGACAACGAAAGCAGTAATATGCAGCTGTGATGTGGGAGGAGCTTAGCAACAGCACAGTGTTCGGAGAGCAGTATATGGAGAGGCAAAGAGAGTGTCAACATCACACTCAGTACACCAAACTACTGCACCACGCGTGCTCCAGAGAGAGGCTACAGTGGACAACCACAATAAACTAAAGTCCAGAAGCTTCTCTGAAGGTCTACATGTTTGCTGAGAAGTAACTAGATTTGAAAAATACACTCAGTTTGGTCAATATATTTT
Source organism: Pygocentrus nattereri (assembly GCF_015220715.1). Taxonomy (NCBI): domain Eukaryota; kingdom Metazoa; phylum Chordata; class Actinopteri; order Characiformes; family Serrasalmidae; genus Pygocentrus; species Pygocentrus nattereri. The sequence continues at coordinate 3,051,407 of NC_051232.1, read as the reverse complement.
TTTTTCTTTTTCATTTTGTTCATGTTTCTCAAAAACGACCAGGAACGAAACAACTTTGGCAGTACACAGTGATTCAAACTCATTCACTCAGTCACATCTTAAAATCACTCACACTGATTCATACTTCTCACACTGACTCACACTTACACTGAATCACAGTGACTCAATGAATCGCAGAAACTCGCAGTACCACATCTTACTGATTCACATCAAATCGTGCTGACTTACACTTGGCCTGACACACTGAATCTTTCACTGCAGATATTGATGATTCATATTGAATCTCACTGATTCACACTGAGTCACACTTAAACAGACTCAATAAGTCCAAGTGATTCCTACTGAATTGCACCAGTTTCAGAGATTTACACCGAAACTCACACACTTAAACTGACTCAGTGAGTCGCTGTGACTCAGAGAATTACGTTGAAACCCACTGATTCGCACTGAAGCTCACTGACTCACACCTGCACCAAATCACAATGAATGGCAGCGACTCACAGTGAATCACACTGATTCGCATCGATTTACATCAAATTTCACCGATTCACACTGAAAATCACATTCACACCAACTCACACCTAAACAGCCTCAATGAATCATAGCAACTCACTGTAACTCACACAGAATCTCACTGATTTACACTGAACTTCACTCATTCACACTCGGTCTCGAATTGATTCACGTGGCTGACACTGATACGAATTCAGTGAATCGCACCGACTCTCACTCATTCACACTGATTCACACACACTAAATCACAATGACTCTCAACGAATCTCACTTCTCATCCAGAGTCTTGTGGTGGTGGTGGTTAGTTTTTCTTCTCTAGCACATCTAATATATCTACAAAAACCAAATAATAATAGCAAAGCGAGGACCACCTGATTATGTGTAGTCCTTGGAGACGGCCTCGATGAAGTTGGGCGCCGACATGAGGATGGTGAAGGTGCAGATGATGGAGAAGAGCGAGAAGGTGACGAGGCAGAGACGGTCCACCACAGCGGCGGCGAATTTCCACTCGCTGCACACGGCCTCGGCCTCGTCCTGCGCTCGAAAACGCTGCGAGATGTACAGCACCTCGGCCAGAATGCGCTGGATCTCCCTCTCGCCCGCCACCGCCACCACCTCCGCCCGCTGTTGCTCATGACCCGGAGAGCCCCCCGCCGGCCGCCCGCCACATGACACGCCCGAGTCACTGCTGGCAGGGCAGCAGGCGCTGTCCATCGAGTGATAGCCGAAGTAGAGGTTCATGTGGCCGTTGGTGGCCGAGCTGGCCGAGGAGGAGGGTGCCTGGCCGGGCACGGCGCTCATCTGGATGCTGCTGGCGCTGGCGTGGTGCAGCGGTGGGTGAGCGTACTTATAGCCCGACTTGCGCTCTTCGCCCGGCTTCTTCATACGCAAGAACCAGGCACACCAGTTTAGTAGGATCACCCGCACCTGAGAAATGGAAGCAATGTATGTGTCGTTACCGGCCAAAAGTATACAAGATAACGGAAACACCACACTGGTCATTTTATCAGAAATGTCTACCTTATAGATGCTCTTTGGTAATATTTTACCAGTAGAATTTCTACCTGAAGAAAGTTTTCTCCAATATTTCTACCTTAAGTATATGTTATGAGTAGATTTCTACCTTAAGTAGATTTCTACCTTAATCTTTTACCAATAGCATTTCTACCTTAAGTATATTTTACGAGTAGATTTCTACCTTAACTATCTTTTACCAATAGCAGTTCTACCTTAAGTATATTTTACGAGTAGATTTCTACCCTAAGTATCTTTTACCAATAGCATTTCTACCTTAAGTATATTTTACAAGTACATTTCTGCCTTAAGTATCTTTTACCAATAGCATTTCTACCTTAAGTATATTTTACAAGTACATTTCTACCTTAAGTATCTTTTACCAATAGCATTTCTACCTTAAGTATATTTTACGAGTAGATTTCTACCTTAAGTATCTTTTACCAATAGCATTTCTACCTTAAGTATATTTTACAAGTACATTTCTACCTTAAGTATCTTTTACCAATAGCATTTCTACCTTAAGTATATTTTACAAGTACATTTCTACCTTAAGTATCTTTTACCAATAGCATTTCTACCTTAAGTATATTTTACAAGTACATTTCTACCTTAAGTATCTTTTACCAATAGCATTTCTACCTTAAGTATATTTTATGAGTAGATTTCTACCTTAAGTATCTTTTACCAATAGCATTTCTACCCTAAGTATATTTTATGAGTAGATTTCTACCTTAAGTATCTTTTACCAATAGCATTTCTACCTTAAGTATATTTTGCCAATAACATTTCTACTTAAGTAAACTGTTATGTTCAAAAACATATTTAGACATGGGTAAATGAAGGATAATGAAACAGGGTCAGTTAAAGGTTTGGGGTCATTTTTGTGTGTTCTGTTGTTTTTCCTTCTGTCTGGTGAGGCGGGCAGTCTGAGCCCCGCTGGGCACTGGTTATGTTAGGCAGATGGAGTGTGTGTGGCCCTCAGCGAGGCCTGCTCTGTTTAAAGATTCAGACCTGTCTCAGTGCAGGCAGCTCCCGGCGGGCCTGAGCTAAATAAGAAACGCTGGCCAGCCGGACTTCCAGAGAGCGTTTTTTTCTCTAATAAGACTTGAGAAGAACACATTAAAATTTTATTGACGGGACCTGATTAATGGTGTATAACCTCACCATCTGCTTGTGTCACTTCTTCATTCTAGAACTTTCCACACCTCCACAGGCTGTTGGTTCACTGTACGGTGTGATTTACAGCTCACTGAAAGTCCAGTAGTGACTTATCCCAACCGCATTGGGAATCGAAGTGGACTTGAAAAGAGACGGAAACCTATAATAACAGTCTATAATAAGTCTAGTTTCATTCTCTGTGGTTAGACTTTACACTGTTTCATCAGCATTACAGTCGATTTGAAATGGAAAATCCTAATATACTTCAGCATGAACTACTAACCTACTCTAACCGGCCACTTTATTAGGTCCAGCTATCTTGTATCTGCACTCATTGTCCATTTTCTACAGACTGCATTCCATCTGTTTCTCTGCATCCTTTGTTAGTCTTTCTTTACTGCATTCATTTGTGCACAGGTGGTGGATTGTTTGGGTGGTGGACCATTCTTAGCACAGCAGAGACACTGGCTTTATTAGGCATAATACAGTGGTCAGTGAATTTTAGCCTGAAATGTTTTTACAGTGTAGATAAGTTGGAGATTTGCACATTATTATTGCCATATTAAGTATGCAAATACAGCCATGTAACTCATTTTTCTCCTTTTTTTTACTCTTCTCAATTTATGTTGTCTTCTAGTGGTGCCAGAAACTGGGAATAATACATTTTCCAATTTCAAAAGTGCACTCAAACTGCCAAAAACTAGGATTTTCACGTAGGAAACTGCAAGTCTAGATGATATATGTTTCTTTCAGTAAGCATCACATAATGAAGTCACAGTTACTCCATCTGATAGATACAATAGGCACCTGATGAGAAACCAAATGCAGCATTCATCATTCATTTCACCAACTACCTAGGTCTCCTCTATCATACGGTCTTAAAAAAGATGGTTCTTCAAGGGTAAAGGCAATGGTTCTATTTAAAACCATGAGTTCTGTATAGAACCATTTCATGTTTAAATTCTTTGCATGGTAAAATGTTCTTTAGATCAATGTAGAATGTGTAGGGTGTGATTCTATATAGAACCTTATATAGAAATGGTTCCATATAGCATCAAAAAGGGTTCTGCTACTCTTACGATGTCAAGCTTGTGACAATAGGAGAACCCTTTGTGGTGCTATATAGAACCAGAACTTAGAATCATACACAATACATTCTCCATTAGTTCGAAGAACCACTTCACCATGCAGAGAACCTTTTATGTGTCTAGATAGAACCATTTCCTTTGCTAAAACCCTTAAAGAACCAAGAAGAGTGTACAGTGCTGCCAAGCTGAGAGGGGGAAAACCAGCTCTGAGTCACAAGAAGCACCACCACATCTTTTCAAACTGCCACCAGTAACTTCACTGGACAGCTCAACAGGCTTGGAGAGCACTGATGGAGGGAGGGATGGAGGGAAGGGGCCATCCTACCCACCCAGAGAGAGTGAGGCCAAAATGTGCAAATCTAATTGGTGTTCTTGGGGCAATGGACTGACCACCCCTTGGTCAACAACACTGAACGTGTTTAAGATTATTTGGATTGTAAAAAGCAGAAAATGCACAGAACTGAAAGGACTGGAAGCTGTAATGAGGGCAAAGAGTGACACACAGCAACTGAAAACTGATATTATATTGAATTGTTGAGGCTTCTGTTTAACTCTCTGTTAAATATATTTAACTTCATCACTACTTCCAGAACTTCATCACTTATAAATGAAGGCCTGCAGTCTTACCGCAGTGGAGTGTTCATTCTTTTAGACCTGGAATCTGTTTCCACTCACCCACTTTGGCATTTTTCCCCCTTGTGGATCATGATGGTGGAACTGCAGAACCAGGACTGTGACCACCACCGACAAACCCACAATCATCATCGTACTCGCAAAGTACTGGGCTGTGCACACACACACACACACACACACACACACACACACACACACACACACACACACACACACACACACACACACACACACAGAGAGCTGTCAAAAGCAATGGTTTTCTGAAAAATGTTATGTTCTTCCGACACGGCGTGACACCCTGCTGTCTGTAAACATGGGCAAAAGTAGCTAGAATGGCTAAAAACAGTGTGAGCATCAATCTTGAAGTCTGAATTCTGCCTGTATACATAAAATCTCATACATACTAAACATTGCTCTGCATTTTTCAGAGAGACTCCTGAGCTTGTAATGACTTCTTTGGATTCAGGCACATATTAAAGATGGCTGTACTAGCGTTTTTAGCTATATGTCATCATTTGGTGACACTTTACTGAAGGACAGCATTCATAAGGCAGCACTACACCTACACCTACACCTACATATGATGATGATATTTTTCTGCAGTTTAACATTGAAAAAAAAACCATGAAATATAAAATGTGCCATCATTTTTGCACAGACCACGTTTAATGTTTTATTGATTTTTCCACACGGCAAATCAATCAGTCAATCAAGACCCTCCCTCTGTAACGAATAGTAGAGCTGTTCAGGAGAACTTCTCTTTCATGGCCTGTAGGTGGAGCTGTTCAGTAGAACTTGTCAATATTATTTCCTCTGGGTTTATAAGGTATATATCTTCTAGCCTCACACTTGCGACCAGCCTGAGACCACATCGCAACCCCCAGGTTAAGAACCCCTGATTTAGGCATACAGTTTGGATGGGGCTAATTGGTTGGATACAAGCTTCCATTACTTGTTCAGTGTAAAAGTGAAGAAGCAAACTTAAGCTGCCAAACATGCCTTGGCTGACTGACTGCATTTTGGCCCAATCCCATTTTACCCCTTGCCCCTACCACTGAGCCCTTAGCCCTCTGTTTTCTGTGTTCACATCTAGGGGTAGGGTGTCCCAATCTTTGTTGAGATGGAGGGGTAGGGCGAAGTGTTAGGTCTACATGTCCCTCCAAACAGAGGATTTTCAGAGACACTCCAAACACTGTTACGAGAGCCAAACTCAACAATATGTTATCCTAAATGTAACTAAAGCCCAGCAGTGAGGAACTGAACTTTACCCTCCTCTGCTATCACTGAAGGCGGGCTGGTTTGCCTGCTCTGTAGCCTGATGATGAAGTTTTTTTGTTTTTGTTTTTTTTTGAGGCTTGTCCCTTTTCATAGGGCACCACTACCCTCGTAACTCCGTTCTAAGAGGTTAGGGTGACACTCGAAAAGGAGAGGTAGGGGTAAAAAGAAGACATGCGATTGGGCCTTGGAGTGCAGCTGTGATAATAAGCTCTACACCAACTTTAAGAAATGTTTAGACAGCTGAAAACAGCCACTCTGAGCAGCACTGAAGACGTGTTTAATGAGATGCTTGGTAAACGTTAGAGGGTGAGTAAAGGCGTACCTATGAGCGGAACTGAATCGGAAGTGGCCGGCATGATCTCCGCCACGAGCAGCATGAAGACGGTCAGCGAGAGCAGAACAGTGATCCCTGATGGACGGAGGGAAAAGAAATAGAAGTCAATTCTGCCCTTTCACCTGCTTTTACACCCCGACATCAATCTGTGCAGACAGTAATAACCCGCAGGACAGGGGTCAGGGGTCAAGGTCAGTGTGTGAGTGTTTGTGAGTACATATGAAATGGTGTGTGTGTGTGTCTGAGAGAGTGCTTGTCTATCGATCCATCTTCTCATCTGTTTCTATCTATTGACAGGACACTGCAAATAACCCTGCATTTATTTCATTTCCAGGCAAAAATATCATTAAGTACATTCATTTGTCTGCTTCCCTTTCTCAGTGAGGGCGTCTTGTAAGCTACACATCCATTCAGACTCTTGCCGAGTCGTCTTCTCACAGTGGAAGGATGGACAGAAACACCTGTGGATGATTTCAGATCTGAATCAAGAGTGGAGCTGGATTTTCTCTCAGAGATGAAAGCTTTATGTGCTGTTTATCTGATGGGGACAGTGTTGCTGGTCTACCAGGTCTTGCAGGTGGTTGTTAGAAGTCCCATGTCTTCTGTAGCTTTCAGTCATTTTTTCAACTCCAGTTCTGGAAATCTACTTGTTCCACTGATGCTCCTCTTACTCACGATTGATGCTTGGTTTTACATCTAGGGTCCTTAGAAATTTGATATCCCCTGAACAGAGATTGACTTGCACCATTTTGACTGGAAATGAAATGAGTGCCAGCTGGTCTCTGACCTTTGAGAGCAATGACTGAGAAACGTTTGTAAAACTATAACTTGCTTTTGTGAAAATAACTGCAACATGTAAGGCTCCTGTAAGTTGTGTGTATGTGAAAGTACATGGGTTTGTGTGCGTGTGTGTGTGTGTCTTACCCAGTGAGATCTTCTCTCCAGAGTCTGCAGGCAGTAGAAACACCAGCAGTGCTAACCCGGAGATTAGCACACAGGGGATGAGCAGATTGAGGCCGTAGTACAGCGTCCGTCTGCGCATGGTCACTGTGAATGTCACGTCAGGGTAGGGCTCCTTACAGCACTCGTAGTAAAGCTCATTACGCTTCCCCGGAACACCTACACATACATATACATACAACGAACGCTGTAAATCAGCTTTTATAGCTCCTGTATAACACCTCATTACATTCAGCCAATAGGGAAAATGAAAGAGAGCACAGTGTATACAGCTACATCAATACAGCAGCACCTCAGCCTAATGACACCGCCATGTAACTGCACTAATCACTGTGGCAGATTTGACAGGTCGGGGATCCCGAGTTTGGAGCTCACTTTGGAGTGACCTTTGTGTGACCTTATACTCTAATTATGTTTATTTTATTTTTATTTCGGTAGTGACGGTTCTTCATGTACCACATTGATTTTCAAGCAAACCGTGGAATCTAACCGCTCACTATGAGGCCATGAGGGACAGGGATGCAGTCTCACTTCCAGCTCTAAAATCTGGGGGTGTGGCTAAAATCAGGCCCCACCCATGGACTAAGACCCTTGCTGTGTTCATAATCGCTCCCTGTGACAGAAATAGTGCACTATAGCATTTCAAAATTTCAACGGTAAACTTCACTCCCTGTATAGTTCACTATCGAACGTCCATAGTGCACTGCAACTTTCCCTGCACAGACAATGTACACTACAAATTCCAGTGCATGTCAGAGTGCAATGGCGGCTAAACTAGTAGAAGAAGAAGAGGCGGTAAGAGTTTTCTCAGTGTTAGAGGAATAAAGCATCTCCGATGCCCATTTCTGAGTTAGTCCTAACTCATCAGGGGAAAAGAGGAGCGTAGCAGAATGTCCGAAATTCTGGAGATAAATGAGAAAATGAAAGATCTCCTGCTCCACTGACAGATGCTGACAGGTTTCTGAGATGTAGAGGAGAACTTCACACGTCAAAACAACTTATTCACGTTGAACGCTTGAACAGTGAGTAACCAAACAGACACCGGGAACATTTTATTACAGGGAGCCTGTTAACGGCAACACACAGCTGAGTCATCATGAAACTGCTGGAATGTCTATTGAAACCCACTTGTTCCCATCCGTTCTACACAGTTTTCATCATTTTTAACTTGATGTGGAAACATCTGTATTACATGTGTTTGACTTGTCACATGTGCACACAAGCATCCTTCGCTTTTATGAAGTAAGGATTCCGAGCGTAGTCTCTGAAAAGACTCTCCCTATTGAGTTCACTACAGTAAACAGTGACTGAAGCTTTCTGAACACAGCTTTTGTATTTCAGGTGTAACATAAAACATTGAACACCACTAGAAACACCAGCAGTGCTAACCCAGAGATTAGCACACAGGGGATGAGCAGATTGAGGCCGTAGTACAGTCACTGTGAATGTCACGTCAGGGTAGGGCTCCTTACAGCACTCGTAGTAAAGCTCATTACGCTTCCCCGGAACACCTACACATACATATACATACAACGAACGCTGTAAATCAGCTTTTATAGCTCCTGTATAACACCTCATTACATTCAGCCAATAGGGAAAATGAAAGAGAGCGCAGTGTATACAGCTACATCAATACAGCAGCACCTCAGCCTAATGACACCGCCATGTAACTGCACTAATCACTGTGGCAGATTTGACAGGTCGGGGATCCCGAGTTTGGAGCTCACTTTGAAGTGACCTTATACTCTACGTTTATTTTATTTTTCTTTATTTAATTTTATTCAATTAATTCAATTGTTTTTTTTTGCACCAAGTTATATAGAGTAGAATCAATAAATATCTGTATTGACAAGGAGTACTAAGTATCGATATTGGCATCATTAAAATCCTATTGATACACATCCCTAGGTTTCACTCTCCTAGCATGCTCATACCATCTCAGTATTCTTGGAACCATCTGTCCATCCTGTCACTAACTATTCTGTCCTCTTAACTTTTTCCGTCTCTGGTGTCCTCAATGCTGCTGAGCTTCAACCTTTTCCACTAAAACCTTCCTCAAACAAAGCGACTGTGATTACGCTTCCCTGCTCATCATGTTTATTCAGCGCGCTGATATTTACTTTCTGTTTTTCTCATTTTTAATCCATTTATCCTTGTCATAGCCCTGAAGGAAAGAAGATCAATACCAGGATCAGGGTCAAAGCAAACGCAACGTCTGGGAGGGAAAACAGGCTAATAAATACGATAATCATACCATCCGGAAATCATCCGCCTTTAAAGGCTTTTTTACTTTAATAAAAATAATGACTCAAGTAGAAAACAACTCAGAGGGGTTAAAAGTCTTCGCAGAGAACTGCAGCCGAACGTCTTCGTCCAACCAGCATCTATCGGCATGTTGACCAACGTTCATCCATTCTGGCAGGATGTTACAATGTGTTAAAGCAGGGACACATTTTGCTTTTAATTATTAAAAGAAAGAGATATTTTGTAAACCTTCATTTTAGTTAGTAGAAATGGCAAACAGCTGTATTTTAATATATGATTTGAAAGTCAAGGATAAGTAATGCTAGCTAGCTAACAAAGTAAATACAGAGATAAATCCAGGTCTGGGTGGGGTTGGTTAGTACATTGATTTTGGGATGGTTGGCTCTTACAATAAACAGATTATTTTACACTATATGCCGCGCTCATTCTAGTTAGCGCCTAGATAAGACTAGACTGCAGTACTGTCCTTTTAAAACGCAGAGATGGATGAATTGAGTATAGCTCAACCAGTTTGCACTGAAGTCCCTGTAGAGTTCCTGAACAATAAGCTTTAGTATTTAATAAGCCTGGGATTTTGAGGGGTTAATGTATTCAAGAACGTATTCCATTACAATAAATAAAAACAGATATCATATTCAGCAGACATTTAGAGTATATATTGTTAAAGCACCTGAGAAAAACTCTTTTCATTGACTCCCTTTCTATGTTTATGGTCAGCAGTTTTCCTTATGTACTTCTTCAATTAATACAGCGCAGTGCACAAATCAGAGACTGTTCAAAACAACCATTAAGTTCAGGTTATTCATTCACCTCAGGCTTTAGCAGAGCTCGGTAACGCTGAGATTAATAACTGATCACATTGATTTATCAGTCTACTCAGGCTTTAGCAGAGCTCAGTAACGCTGAGATTAATAACTGATCACACTGATTTATCAGTCTACTCAGGCTTTAGCAGAGCTCAGTAACGCTGAGATTAATAACTGATCACACTGATTTATCAGTCTACTCAGGCTTTAGCAGAGCTCAGTAACACTGAGATTAATAACCGATCACATTGATTTATCAGTCTACTCAGGCTTTAGCAGAGCTCAGTAACGCTGAGATTAATAACCGATCACATTGATTTATCAGTCTACTCAGGCTTTAGCAGAGCTCAGTAACTCTGAGATTAATAACCGATCACATTGATTTATCAGTCTACTCAGGCTTTAGCAGAGCTCAGTAACACTGAGATTAATAACCGATCACATTGATTTATCAGTCTACTCAGGCTTTAGCAGAGCTCAGTAACACTGAGATTAATAACCGATCACATTGATTTATCAGTCTACTCAGGCTTTAGCAGAGCTCAGTAACACTGAGATTAATAACCGATCACATTGATTTATCAGTCTACTCAGGCTTTAGCAGAGCTCAGTAACACTGAGATTAATAACCGATCACATTGATTTATCAGTCTACTCAGGCTTTAGCAGAGCTCAGTAACACTGAGATTAATAACCGATCACATTGATTTATCAGTCTACTCAGGCTTTAGCAGAGCTCAGTAACGCTGAGATTAATAACCGATCACATTGATTTATCAGTCTACTCAGGCTTTAGCAGAGCTCAGTAACGCTGAGATTAATAACCGATCACATTGATTTATCAGTCTACTCAGGCTTTAGCAGAGCTCAGTAACGCTGAGATTAATAACTGATCACATTGATTTATCAGTCTACTCAGGCTTTAGAAGAGCTCAGTAACGCTGAGATTAATAACTGATCATCACATTGATTTATCAGTCTACTCAGGCTTTAGCAGAGCTCAGTAACACTGAGATTAATAACCGATCACATTGATTTATCAGTCTACTCAGGCTTTAGCAGAGCTCAGTAACACTGAGATTAATAACCGATCACATTGATTTATCAGTCTACTCAGGCTTTAGCAGAGCTCAGTAACACTGAGATTAATAACTGATCACATTGATTTATCAGTCTACTCAGGCTTTAGCAGAGCTCAGTAACACTGAGATTAATAACTGATCACATTGATTTATCAGTCTACTCAGGCTTTAGCAGAGCTCAGTAACACTGAGATTAATAACCGATCACATTGATTTATCAGTCTACTCAGGCTTTAGCAGAGCTCAGTAACACTGAGATTAATAACTGATCACATTGATTTATCAGTCTACTCAGACTTTAGCAGAGCTCAGTAACACTGAGATTAATAACTGATCACATTGATTTATCAGTCTACTCAGGCTTTAGCAGAGCTCAGTAACACTGAGATTAATAACCGATCACATTGATTTATCAGTCTACTCAGGCTTTAGCAGAGCTCAGTAACACTGAGATTAATAACTGATCACATTGATTTATCAGTCTACTCAGGCTTTAGCAGAGCTCAGTAACACTGAGATTAATAACTGATCACATTGATTTATCAGTCTACTCAGGCTTTAGCAGAGCTCAGTAACACTGAGATTAATAACCGATCACATTGATTTATCAGTCTACTCAGGCTTTAGCAGAGCTCAGTAACACTGAGATTAATAACTGATCACATTGATTTATCAGTCTACTCAGACTTTAGCAGAGCTCAGTAACACTGAGATTAATAACTGATCACATTGATTTATCAGTCTACTCAGGCTTTAGTACAGCTCAGAAAAAAAAATTCTGTTTAGATCCTTTTTAGAATGTGTAAGTTTTCTAAAGGTTTTCTAAAAATGTATAAAATAACTGTATTCTAAAAATGCCTTTTCAAAATGTAAGATGGACTTAATACAAATACTTAAGATTCTCCACAAGGCGACAGCATTATTGTTAAATTGACTAAGGCCAGTAAGTCAGTAAGTCCCATTTCCAACATCCTGCTCTCTGAAGGGATAAACAAGTCACTATGTATTTGCATAAAATTTGGCTCCGCTCAACTTTTTTTTAGTGCACCACATCCCTCAACAGTGTACGGCCCATCATGCACTGCCTGGCCTATTATGAACATTGAAAACGGGCCCCGCAGACCCCAACACCAATCAAGGGTTAGGTAAGTTAAAAGCCAATAAGCCAGTCGGTATGTCAATCAGTAAGTAAGCAAGTCAGCCAGTCAGTCAGTCAGCAAGTGATTAAATAAGTATGTAAGTCAGTAACTCAAGTCAGTGACTGACTCACGTCTAACAGGCTGAAGATTTCCCACAGTGGGGTGGTGCTTGTTTTCGGATAATACAAGCAGCAATGCTGAAAAAAGTAAATCAGCTTGACTATCAAACTTTAAGTCACATGGACCAGAGAAACTGTTAGACTGGCTAAAGCCAAAGAAACAAACTGAGATTTACCTGTACAGGTCCTTAAACGTATTCCAGGCTCAGCCATTCCATTCAGAGACCAAGCTGCTAATGCTGCCCCAAAACATGACCCAACAGTCTGTCACTGTGTGAAATATGGCCAGTACTGAAGCTTTGGGAATTGCATGTGTGTACATTTACAAGCTGACCATACTAGTGCCTGGTATTGGCAACTATTTGAGTGTGCATTCTAGCTGGGATGAGTGCCAATGTGCGATCAGCTAGCATCAGGAGTCCATCTGTTCCACAAACCCGGGGTTAAATTGACAGAGAGGGAGGAAATGGCAGAATGAGGCAGAGAGAGGGGGTTGGGAGGGAGCAATTGGCCAGTAAGCCATGATATTAAAGCATTGGACTATGAATAATGATGAGAGTGGTGTATACAAATACCTGAATAGCTGAGGAATCCAAATACAATGAGGGTTTTGTACAATTTAAGCCCAAACAAGTTAACAACCTAAACTTTTGAGGTAACTCGTTGCCCTAAATACTTAAGAATTGGTGAAAAAAACAAGTTTCAATTCAATGTACTTAAGATACTAAACATGTTTGTGCTCATAAATACTAATTGTTTGAACTTTTTGAGGTGGTCAAACTTAAAATCCCAATTTAATTGTACATTTCCATAGGCAGTTAAGATACTTTTTCTGGTTAAGTGATGTTGACCACTTTGACAAACCCTGAAAGGTTAAGCATTAGTGTGAACATGGTCACCCGCCAGCAGAGGCCCACCCTCAGCAGCAGAGAGAACAACTCCTCGTCCTTTTAGCCAGCAGCACAAGGTCAGGCTGATGAAAGAACATATACATGTTCGCCAGAGGAAAAGTAGCCTGTGTGGAATGAAACCTTGTTGATGGTGAGCAAAACAAACCAAAAGAAACACCCAGTATGCAAATAGATGAGCCAGCAGCCAACTGGAAAGTATCACCCAACAAGAACATTCATCATCTGCTAAACCACAAGTTCATTCATTCATTCATTCCTTCATTCCTTCATTCCTTCATTCATCATCTGCTAATTTCAAAGAAATCTGCAGGGATGTTTTTTCCACACATCCAAAGTTCAGTCTTGGAAGTTGGTTGCGTTTTCTGCTTCTCACAATCCAAATAATCCCACACACATCAGTGGGGGTGATGACTCTGGGGTGATGACTCTGGGGTGATGACTCTGGGGTGATGACTCTGGGGTGATGACTCTGGGGTGATGACTCTGGGGTGATGACTCTGGGGTGATGACTCTGGGGTGATGACTCTGGGGTGATGACTCTGGGGTGATGACTCTGGGGTGATGACTCTGGGGTGATGACTCTTCAGCATTAATGATGCCTTTGATCAAAAACAAATGACCAACTCTGAATGTTTGGTGATCCTTGAGGGTGCATCGAGGGGGAAGCCAGCCTAGATATAGGCTATAGTTAGCTAAGCTAGGCTTAACGAAAAGTTAACACTGTTAAGTAAGTATAAGTAAGTTCAGTCTTAGAAGTTAGTTGGACTTTCTGCTTCAGTCCAAGTAATACCAATGAACACTTTTAAACTCCTCAGTTCATTAAACCTCCACATCTCAAAACACTTTTCCTTTCCTCAGTAAGATCTTCTAGTCAGCTACGCAGATCTGAAGCAACAGTGGAGCTTGAAAAATCTT